>NC_086454.1:324005814-324305814 GCF_028390025.1 Pseudophryne corroboree
GTGATGGAGCTGCGCTGTGTATTACAGTGTGTGTACAGTGAGAGATTACACATGTAACACACATCTCAGTGATGGAGCTGCGCTGTGTATTACAGTGTGTGTACAGTGAGAGATTACACATGTAACACACATCTCAGTGATGGAGCTTGCACTGTGTATTACAGTGTGTGTACAGTGAGAGATTACACATGTAACACACATCTCAGTGAAGGAGCTGCGCTGTGTATTACAGTGTGTGTACAGTGAGAGATTACACATGTAACACACATCTCAGTGATGGAGCTGCGCTGTGTATTACAGTGTGTGTACAGTGAGAGATTACACATGTAACACACATCTCAGTGATGGAGCTGCGCTGTGTATTACAGTGTGTGTGCAGTGAGAGATTACACATGTAACACATCTCAGTGATGGAGCTGCGCTGTGTATTACAGTGTGTGTGCAGTGAGAGATTACACATGTAACACACATCTCAGTGATGGAGCTGCGCTGTGTATTACAGTGTGTGTTACAGTGAGAGATTACACATGTAACACATCTCAGTGATGGAGCTGTCGCTGTGTATTACAGTGTGTGTACAGTGAGAGATTACACATGTAACACATCTCAGTGATGGAGCTGCGCTGTGTATTACAGTGTGTGTACAGTGAGAGATTACACATGTAACACACATCTCAGTGATGGAGCTGCGCTGTGTATTACAGTTGTGTGTACAGTGAGAGATTACACATGTAACACACATCTCAGTGATGGAGCTGCGCTGTGTATTACAGTGTGTGTACAGTGAGAGATTACACATGTAACACACATCTCAGTGATGGAGCTGCGCTGTGTATTACAGTGTGTGTGCAGTGAGAGATTACACATGTAACACACATCTCAGTGATGGAGCTGCGCTGTGTATTACAGTGTGTGTGCAGTGAGAGATTACACATGTAACACACATCTCAGTGAAGGAGCTGCGCTGTGTATTACAGTGTGTGTACAGTGAGAGATTACACATGTAACACACATCTCAGTGAAGGAGCTGCGCTGTGTATTACAGTGTGTGTACAGTGAGAGATTACACATGTAACACACATCTCAGTGATGGAGCTGCGCTGTGTATTACAGTGTGTGTGCAGTGAGAGATTACACATGTAACACACATCTCAGTGAAGGAGCTGCGCTGTGTATTACAGTGTGTGTACAGTGAGAGATTACACATGTAACACACATCTCAGTGATGGAGCTGCTGCTGTGTATTACAGTGTGTGTGCAGTGAGAGATTACACATGTAACACACATCTCAGTGATGGAGCTGCGCTGTGTATTACAGTGTGTGTGCAGTGAGAGATTACACATGTAACACACATCTCAGTGATGGAGCTGCGCTGTGTATTACAGTGTGTGTGCAGTGAGAGATTACACATGTAACACACATCTCAGTGATGGAGCTGCGCTGTGTATTACAGTGTGTGTACAGTGAGAGATTACACATGTAACACATCTCAGTGATGGAGCTGCGCTGTGTATTACAGTGTGTGTACAGTGAGAGATTACACATGTAACACACATCTCAGTGATGGAGCTGCGCTGTGTATTACAGTGTGTGTGCAGTGAGAGATTACACATGTAACACACATCTCAGTGATGGAGCTGCTGCTGTGTATTACAGTGTGTGTGCAGTGAGAGATTACACATGTAACACACATCTCAGTGAAGGAGCTGCGCTGTGTATTACAGTGTGTGTGCAGTGAGAGATTACACATGTAACACACATCTCAGTGATGGAGCTGCGCTGTGTATTACAGTGTGTGTGCAGTGAGAGATTACACATGTAACACACATCTCAGTGATGGAGCTGCGCTGTGTATTACAGTGTGTGTGCAGTGAGAGATTACACATGTAACACACATCTCAGTGATGGAGCTGCGCTGTGTATTACAGTGTGTGTACAGTGAGAGATTACACATGTAACACATCTCAGTGAAGGAGCTGTGCTGTGTATTACAGTGTGTGTACAGTGAGAGATTACACATGTAACACACATCTCAGTGATGGAGCTGCGCTGTGTATTACAGTGTGTGTGCAGTGAGAGATTACACATGTAACACACATCTCAGTGATGGAGCTGCGCTGTGTATTACAGTGTGTGTGCAGTGAGAGATTACACATGTAACACACATCTCAGTGAAGGAGCTGCGCTGTGTATTACAGTGTGTGTGCAGTGAGAGATTACACATGTAACACACATCTCAGTGAAGGAGCTGCGCTGTGTATTACAGTGTGTGTACAGTGAGAGATTACACATGTAACACACATCTCAGTGATGGAGCTGCGCTGTGTATTACAGTGTGTTTGCAGTGAGAGATTACACATGTAACACACATCTCAGTGAAGGAGCTGCGCTGTGTATTACAGTGTGTGTACAGTGAGAGATTACACATGTAACACATCTCAGTGATGGAGCTGCGCTGTGTATTACAGTGTGTGTGCAGTGAGAGATTACACATGTAACACACATCTCAGTGAAGGAGCTGCGCTGTGTATTACAGTGTGTGTACAGTGAGAGATTACACATGTAACACACATCTCAGTGATGGAGCTGCGCTGTGTATTACAGTGTGTGTACAGTGAGAGATTACACATGTAACACACATCTCAGTGAAGGAGCTGCGCTGTGTATTACAGTGTGTGTGCAGTGAGAGATTACACATGTAACACACATCTCAGTGATGGAGCTGCGCTGTGTATTACAGTGTGTGTACAGTGAGAGATTACACATGTAACACACATCTCAGTGATGGAGCTGCGCTGTGTATTACAGTGTGTGTGCAGTGAGAGATTACACATGTAACACACATCTCAGTGATGGAGCTGCGCTGTGTATTACAGTGTGTGTACAGTGAGAGATTACACATGTAACACACATCTCAGTGAAGGAGCTGCGCTGTGTATTACAGTGTGTGTGCAGTGAGAGATTACACATGTAACACACATCTCAGTGAAGGAGCTGCGCTGTGTATTACAGTGTGTGTACAGTGAGAGATTACACATGTAACACATCTCAGTGATGGAGCTGCGCTGTGTATTACAGTGTGTGTGCAGTGAGAGATTACACATGTAACACACATCTCAGTGATGGAGCTGCGCTGTGTATTACAGTGTGTGTACAGTGAGAGATTACACATGTAACACACATCTCAGTGATGGAGCTGCGCTGTGTATTACAGTGTGTGTACAGTGAGAGATTACACATGTAACACACATCTCAGTGATGGAGCTGCGCTGTGTATTACAGTGTGTGTACAGTGAGAGATTACACATGTAACACACATCTCAGTGAAGGAGCTGCGCTGTGTATTACAGTGTGTGTGCAGTGAGAGATTACACATGTAACACACATCTCAGTGATGGAGCTGCGCTGTGTATTACAGTGTGTGTGCAGTGAGAGATTACACATGTAACACACATCTCAGTGATGGAGCTGCGCTGTGTATTACAGTGTGTGTGCAGTGAGAGATTACACATGTAACACACATCTCAGTGATGGAGCTGCGCTGTGTATTACAGTGTGTGTGCAGTGAGAGATTACACATGTAACACACATCTCAGTGATGGAGCTGCGCTGTGTATTACAGTGTGTGTACAGTGAGAGATTACACATGTAACACACATCTCAGTGATGGAGCTGCGCTGTGTATTACAGTGTGTGTGCAGTGAGAGATTACACATGTAACACACATCTCAGTGAAGGAGCTGCGCTGTGTATTACAGTGTGTGTGCAGTGAGAGATTACACATGTAACACACATCTCAGTGATGGAGCTGCGCTGTGTATTACAGTGTGTGTGCAGTGAGAGATTACACATGTAACACACATCTCAGTGAAGGAGCTGCGCTGTGTATTACAGTGTGTGTACAGTGAGAGATTACACATGTAACACACATCTCAGTGAAGGAGCTGCGCTGTGTATTACAGTGTGTGTGCAGTGAGAGATTACACATGTAACACACATCTCAGTGATGGAGCTGCGCTGTGTATTACAGTGTGTGTGCAGTGAGAGATTACACATGTAACACACATCTCAGTGATGGAGCTGCGCTGTGTATTACAGTGTGTGTACAGTGAGAGATTACACATGTAACACACATCTCAGTGAAGGAGCTGCGCTGTGTATTACAGTGTGTGTGCAGTGAGAGATTACACATGTAACACACATCTCAGTGATGGAGCTGCGCTGTGTATTACAGTGTGTGTGCAGTGAGAGATTACACATGTAACACACATCTCAGTGATGGAGCTGCGCTGTGTATTACAGTGTGTGTACAGTGAGAGATTACACATGTAACACATCTCAGTGATGGAGCTGCGCTGTGTATTACAGTGTGTGTGCAGTGAGAGATTACACATGTAACACACATCTCAGTGATGGAGCTGCGCTGTGTATTACAGTGTGTGTGCAGTGAGAGATTACACATGTAACACACATCTCAGTGATGGAGCTGCGCTGTGTATTACAGTGTGTGTACAGTGAGAGATTACACATGTAACACACATCTCAGTGAAGGAGCTGCGCTGTGTATTACAGTGTGTGTACAGTGAGAGATTACACATGTAACACACATCTCAGTGATGGAGCTGCGCTGTGTATTACAGTGTGTGTGCAGTGAGAGATTACACATGTAACACACATCTCAGTGATGGAGCTGCGCTGTGTATTACAGTGTGTGTACAGTGAGAGATTACACATGTAACACATCTCAGTGATGGAGCTGCGCTGTGTATTACAGTGTGTGTGCAGTGAGAGATTACACATGTAACACACATCTCAGTGAAGGAGCTGCGCTGTGTATTACAGTGTGTGTGCAGTGAGAGATTACACATGTAACACATCTCAGTGATGGAGCTGCGCTGTGTATTACAGTGTGTGTGCAGTGAGAGATTACACATGTAACACACATCTCAGTGAAGGAGCTGCGCTGTGTATTACAGTGTGTGTACAGTGAGAGATTACACATGTAACACACATCTCAGTGATGGAGCTGCGCTGTGTATTACAGTGTGTGTGCAGTGAGAGATTACACATGTAACACACATCTCAGTGATGGAGCTGCGCTGTGTATTACAGTGTGTGTGCAGTGAGAGATTACACATGTAACACACATCTCAGTGAAGGAGCTGCGCTGTGTATTACAGTGTGTGTACAGTGAGAGATTACACATGTAACACACATCTCAGTGAAGGAGCTGCGCTGTGTATTACAGTGTGTGTGCAGTGAGAGATTACACATGTAACACACATCTCAGTGATGGAGCTGCGCTGTGTATTACAGTGTGTGTACAGTGAGAGATTACACATGTAACACATCTCAGTGATGGAGCTGCGCTGTGTATTACAGTGTGTGTGCAGTGAGAGATTACACATGTAACACACATCTCAGTGAAGGAGCTGCGCTGTGTATTACAGTGTGTGTACAGTGAGAGATTACACATGTAACACATCTCAGTGATGGAGCTGCGCTGTGTATTACAGTGTGTGCAGTGAGAGATTACACATGTAACACACATCTCAGTGAAGGAGCTGCGCTGTGTATTACAGTGTGTGTACAGTGAGAGATTACACATGTAACACACATCTCAGTGATGGAGCTGCGCTGTGTATTACAGTGTGTGTGCAGTGAGAGATTACACATGTAACACATCTCAGTGATGGAGCTGCGCTGTGTATTACAGTGTGTGTACAGTGAGAGATTACACATGTAACACACATCTCAGTGAAGGAGCTGCGCTGTGTATTACAGTGTGTGTGCAGTGAGAGATTACACATGTAACACACATCTCAGTGATGGAGCTGCGCTGTGTATTACAGTGTGTGTGCAGTGAGAGATTACACATGTAACACATCTCAGTGATGGAGCTGCGCTGTGTATTACAGTGTGTGTACAGTGAGAGATTACACATGTAACACATCTCAGTGATGGAGCTGCGCTGTGTATTACAGTGTGTGTGCAGTGAGAGATTACACATGTAACACACATCTCAGTGATGGAGCTGTGCTGTGTATTACAGTGTGTGTACAGTGAGAGATTACACATGTAACACACATCTCAGTGAAGGAGCTGCGCTGTGTATTACAGTGTGTGTGCAGTGAGAGATTACACATGTAACACACATCTCAGTGATGGAGCTGCGCTGTGTATTACAGTGTGTGTGCAGTGAGAGATTACACATGTAACACACATCTCAGTGATGGAGCTGCGCTGTGTATTACAGTGTGTGTGCAGTGAGAGATTACACATGTAACACACATCTCAGTGAAGGAGCTGCGCTGTGTATTACAGTGTGTGTACAGTGAGAGATTACACATGTAACACACATCTCAGTGAAGGAGCTGCGCTGTGTATTACAGTGTGTGCAGTGAGAGATTACACATGTAACACACATCTCAGTGAAGGAGCTGCGCTGTGTATTACAGTGTGTGTGCAGTGAGAGATTACACATGTAACACATCTCAGTGAAGGAGCTGCGCTGTGTATTACAGTGTGTGTGCAGTGAGAGATTACACATGTAACACACATCTCAGTGATGGAGCTGCGCTGTGTATTACAGTGTGTGTGCAGTGAGAGATTACACATGTAACACATCTCAGTGATGGAGCTGCGCTGTGTATTACAGTGTGTGTGCAGTGAGAGATTACACATGTAACACATCTCAGTGATGGAGCTGCGCTGTGTATTACAGTGTGTGTAGCAGTGAGAGATTACACATGTAACACATCTCAGTGATGGAGCTGCGCTGTGTATTACAGTGTGTGTACAGTGAGAGATTACACATGTAACACACATCTCAGTGATGGAGCTGCGCTGTGTATTACAGTGTGTGTACAGTGAGAGATTACACATGTAACACACTCTCAGTGATGGAGCTGCGCTGTGTATTACAGTGTGTGTGCAGTGAGAGATTACACATGTAACACATCTCAGTGATGGAGCTGCGCTGTGTATTACAGTGTGTGTACAGTGAGAGATTACACATGTAACACACATCTCAGTGATGGAGCTGCGCTGTGTATTACAGTGTGTGTGCAGTGAGAGATTACACATGTAACACACATCTCAGTGAAGGAGCTGCGCTGTGTATTACAGTGTGTGTACAGTGAGAGATTACACATGTAACACACATCTCAGTGATGGAGCTGCGCTGTGTATTACAGTGTGTGTGCAGTGAGAGATTACACATGTAACACACATCTCAGTGATGGAGCTGCGCTGTGTATTACAGTGTGTGTACAGTGAGAGATTACACATGTAACACACATCTCAGTGATGGAGCTGCGCTGTGTATTACAGTGTGTGTGCAGTGAGAGATTACACATGTAACACACATCTCAGTGATGGAGCTGCGCTGTGTATTACAGTGTGTGTACAGTGAGAGATTACACATGTAACACACATCTCAGTGATGGAGCTGCGCTGTGTATTACAGTGTGTGTACAGTGAGAGATTACACATGTAACACACATCTCAGTGATGGAGCTGCGCTGTGTATTACAGTGTGTGTACAGTGAGAGATTACACATGTAACACATCTCAGTGATGGAGCTGCGCTGTGTATTACAGTGTGTGTGCAGTGAGAGATTACACATGTAACACATCTCAGTGATGGAGCTGCGCTGTGTATTACAGTGTGTGTGCAGTGAGAGATTACACATGTAACACACATCTCAGTGATGGAGCTGCGCTGTGTATTACAGTGTGTGTGCAGTGAGAGATTACACATGTAACACACATCTCAGTGATGGAGCTGTGCTGTGTATTACAGTGTGTGTGCAGTGAGAGATTACACATGTAACACACTCTCAGTGATGGAGCTGTGCTGTGTATTACAGTGTGTGTGCAGTGAGAGATTACACATGTAACACACATCTCAGTGATGGAGCTGCGCTGTGTATTACAGTGTGTGTGCAGTGAGAGATTACACATGTAACACACATCTCAGTGATGGAGCTGCGCTGTGTATTACAGTGTGTGTGCAGTGAGAGATTACACATGTAACACACATCTCAGTGATGGAGCTGCGCTGTGTATTACAGTGTGTGTGCAGTGAGAGATTACACATGTAACACATCTCAGTGATGGAGCTGCGCTGTGTATTACAGTGTGTGTGCAGTGAGAGATTACACATGTAACACATCTCAGTGAAGGAGCTGCGCTATGTATTACAGTGTGTGTGCAGTGAGAGATTACACATGTAACACACATCTCAGTGATGGAGCTGTGCTGTGTATTACAGTGTGTGTGCAGTGAGAGATTACACATGTAACACACATCTCAGTGATGGAGCTGCTGCTGTGTATTACAGTGTGTGTGCAGTGAGAGATTACACATGTAACACACATCTCAGTGATGGAGCTGCGCTGTGTATTACAGTGTGTGTGACAGTGAGAGATTACACATGTAACACACATCTCAGTGAAGGAGCTGCGCTGTGTATTACAGTGTGTGTGCAGTGAGAGATTACACATGTAACACACATCTCAGTGAAGGAGCTGCGCTGTGTATTACAGTGTGTGTACAGTGAGAGATTACACATGTAACACACATCTCAGTGATGGAGCTGCGCTGTGTATTACAGTGTGTGTGCAGTGAGAGATTACACATGTAACACATCTCAGTGATGGAGCTGTGCTGTGTATTACAGTGTGTGTACAGTGAGAGATTACACATGTAACACATCTCAGTGAAGGAGCTGCGCTGTGTATTACAGTGTGTGTGCAGTGAGAGATTACACATGTAACACACATCTCAGTGATGGAGCTGTGCTGTGTATTACAGTGTGTGTGCAGTGAGAGATTACACATGTAACACACATCTCAGTGATGGAGCTGTGCTGTGTATTACAGTGTGTGTACAGTGAGAGATTACACATGTAACACACATCTCAGTGAAGGAGCTGTGCTGTGTATTACAGTGTGTACAGTGAGAGATTACACATGTAACACACATCTCAGTGATGGAGCTGTGCTGTGTATTACAGTGTGTGTACAGTGAGAGATTACACATGTAACACACATCTCAGTGATGGAGCTGTGCTGTGTATTACAGTGTGTACAGTGAGAGATTACACATGTAACACACATCTCAGTGATGGAGCTGCGCTGTGTATTACAGTGTGTGTACAGTGAGAGATTACACATGTAACACACATCTCAGTGAAGGAGCTGCGCTGTGTATTACAGTGTGTGTACAGTGAGAGATTACACATGTAACACATCTCAGTGAAGGAGCTGCGCTGTGTATTACAGTGTGTGTGCAGTGAGAGATTACACATGTAACACATCTCAGTGAAGGAGCTGCGCTGTGTATTACAGTGTGTGTGCAGTGAGAGATTACACATGTAACACACATCTCAGTGATGGAGCTGCGCTATGTATTACAGTGTGTGTACAGTGAGAGATTACACATGTAACACATCTCAGTGATGGAGCTGCGCTGTGTATTACAGTGTGTGTGTAGTGAGAGATTACACATGTAACACACATCTCAGTGATGGAGCTGCGCTGTGTATTACAGTGTGTGTGCAGTGAGAGATTACACATGTAACACACATCTCAGTGAAGGAGCTGCGCTGTGTATTACAGTGTGTGTGCAGTGAGAGATTACACATGTAACACACATCTCAGTGATGGAGCTGTGCTGTGTATTACAGTGTGTGTGCAGTGAGAGATTACACATGTAGCACACATCTCAGTGATGGAGCTGCGCTGTGTATTACAGTGTGTGTGCAGTGAGAGATTACACATGTAACACACATCTCAGTGATGGAGCTGCGCTATGTATTACAGTGTGTGTACAGTGAGAGATTACACATGTAACACATCTCAGTGATGGAGCTGCGCTGTGTATTACAGTGTGTGTGTAGTGAGAGATTACACATGTAACACACATCTCAGTGAAGGAGCAGTGCTGTGTATTACAGTGTGTGTGTAGTGAGAGATTACACATGTAACACACATCTCAGTGAAGGAGCTGCGCTGTGTATTACAGTGTGTGTGCAGTGAGAGATTACACATGTAACACACATCTCAGTGATGGAGCTGCGCTGTGTATTACAGTGTGTGTGTAGTGAGAGATTACACATGTAACACATCTCAGTGAAGGAGCTGCGCTGTGTATTACAGTGTGTGTGCAGTGAGAGATTACACATGTAACACATCTCAGTGAAGGAGCTGCGCTGTGTATTACAGTGTGTGTACAGTGAGAGATTACACATGTAACACATCTCAGTGATGGAGCTGCGCTGTGTATTACAGTGTGTGTGCAGTGAGAGATTACACATGTAACACACATCTCAGTGATGGAGCTGCGCTGTGTATTACAGTGTGTGTACAGTGAGAGATTACACATGTAACACATCTCAGTGATGGAGCTGTGCTGTGTATTACAGTGTGTGTGCAGTGAGAGATTACACATGTAACACACATCTCAGTGAAGGAGCTGCGCTGTGTATTACAGTGTGTGTGCAGTGAGAGATTACACATGTAACACACATCTCAGTGATGGAGCTGCGCTGTGTATTACAGTGTGTGTACAGTGAGAGATTACACATGTAACACATCTCAGTGATGGAGCTGCGCTGTGTATTACAGTGTGTGTGCAGTGAGAGATTACACATGTAACACACATGTCAGTGATGGAGCTGCGCTGTGTATTACAGTGTGTGTGCAGTGAGAGATTACACATGTAACACATCTCAGTGATGGAGCTGCGCTGTGTATTACAGTGTGTGTGCAGTGAGAGATTACACATGTAACACACATGTCAGTGATGGAGCTGCGCTGTGTATTACAGTGTGTACAGTGAGAGATTACACATGTAACACATCTCAGTGATGGAGCTGCGCTGTGTATTACAGTGTGTGTGCAGTGAGAGATTACACATGTAACACACATCTCAGTGAAGGAGCTGCGCTGTGTATTACAGTGTGTGTGCAGTGAGAGATTACACATGTAACACACATCTCAGTGATGGAGCTGCACTGTGTATTACAGTGTGTGTGCAGTGAGAGATTACACATGTAACACACATCTCAGTGATGGAGCTGCGCTGTGTATTACAGTGTGTGTACAGTGAGAGATTACACATGTAACACACATCTCAGTGATGGAGCTGCGCTGTGTATTACAGTGTGTGTACAGTGAGAGATTACACATGTAACACATCTCAGTGATGGAGCTGTGCTGTGTATTACAGTGTGTGTGCAGTGAGAGATTACACATGTAACACACATCTCAGTGAAGGAGCTGCGCTGTGTATTACAGTGTGTGTGCAGTGAGAGATTACACATGTAACACACATCTCAGTGATGGAGCTGCGCTGTGTATTACAGTGTGTGTACAGTGAGAGATTACACATGTAACACATCTCAGTGATGGAGCTGCGCTGTGTATTACAGTGTGTGTGCAGTGAGAGATTACACATGTAACACACATGTCAGTGATGGAGCTGCGCTGTGTATTACAGTGTGTGTGCAGTGAGAGATTACACATGTAACACATCTCAGTGATGGAGCTGCGCTGTGTATTACAGTGTGTGTACAGTGAGAGATTACACATGTAACACACATCTCAGTGATGGAGCTGCGCTGTGTATTACAGTGTGTGTACAGTGAGAGATTACACATGTAACACACATCTCAGTGATGGAGCTGCGCTGTGTATTACAGTGTGTGTGCAGTGAGAGATTACACATGTAACACATCTCAGTGATGGAGCTGCGCTGTGTATTACAGTGTGTGTGCAGTGAGAGATTACACATGTAACACACATCTCAGTGAAGGAGCTGTGCTGTGTATTACAGTGTGTGTACAGTGAGAGATTACACATGTAACACACATCTCAGTGATGGAGCTGCGCTGTGTATTACAGTGTGTGTACAGTGAGAGATTACACATGTAACACACATCTCAGTGATGGAGCTGCGCTGTGTATTACAGTGTGTGTGCAGTGAGAGATTACACATGTAACACATCTCAGTGATGGAGCTGTGCTGTGTATTACAGTGTGTGTACAGTGAGAGATTACACATGTAACACACATCTCAGTGATGGAGCTGTGCTGTGTATTACAGTATGTGTGCAGTGAGAGATTACACATGTAACACACATCTCAGTGAAGGAGCTGTGCTGTGTATTACAGTGTGTGTACAGTGAGAGATTACACATGTAACACACATCTCAGTGATGGAGCTGCGCTGTGTATTACAGTGTGTGTACAGTGAGAGATTACACATGTAACACACATCTCAGTGATGGAGCTGCGCTGTGTATTACAGTGTGTGTGCAGTGAGAGATTACACATGTAACACATCTCAGTGATGGAGCTGTGCTGTGTATTACAGTGTGTGTACAGTGAGAGATTACACATGTAACACACATCTCAGTGATGGAGCTGTGCTGTGTATTACAGTGTGTGTGCAGTGAGAGATTACACATGTAACACACATCTCAGTGAAGGAGCTGCGCTGTGTATTACAGTGTGTGTGCAGTGAGAGATTACACATGTAACACACATCTCAGTGATGGAGCTGCGCTGTGTATTACAGTGTGTGTGCAGTGAGAGATTACACATGTAACACATCTCAGTGATGGAGCTGCGCTGTGTATTACAGTGTGTGTGCAGTGAGAGATTACACATGTAACACACCTCAGTGATGGAGCTGCGCTGTGTATTACAGTGTGTGTACAGTGAGAGATTACACATGTAACACATCTCAGTGATGGAGCTGCGCTGTGTATTACAGTGTGTGTGTAGTGAGAGATTACACATGTAACACATCTCAGTGAAGGAGCTGCGCTGTGTATTACAGTGTGTGTGTAGTGAGAGATTACACATGTAACACACATCTCAGTGAAGGAGCTGCGCTGTGTATTACAGTGTGTGTGTAGTGAGAGATTACACATGTAACACACATCTCAGTGAAGGAGCTGCGCTGTGTATTACAGTGTGTGTGCAGTGAGAGATTACACATGTAACACACATCTCAGTGAAGGAGCTGCGCTGTGTATTACAGTGTGTGTGTAGTGAGAGATTACACATGTAACACACATCTCAGTGATGGAGCTGCGCTGTGTATTACAGTGTGTGTGTAGTGAGAGATTACACATGTAACACACATCTCAGTGAAGGAGCTGCGCTGTGTATTACAGTGTGTGTGCAGTGAGAGATTACACATGTAACACACATCTCAGTGAAGGAGCTGCGCTGTGTATTACAGTGTGTGTACAGTGAGAGATTACACATGTAACACATCTCAGTGAAGGAGCTGCGCTGTGTATTACAGTGTGTGTGCAGTGAGAGATTACACATGTAACACACATCTCAGTGAAGGAGCTGCGCTGTGTATTACAGTGTGTGTACAGTGAGAGATTACACATGTAACACATCTCAGTGATGGAGCTGCGCTGTGTATTACAGTGTGTGTACAGTGAGAGATTACACATGTAACACATCTCAGTGAAGGAGCTGCGCTGTGTATTACAGTGTGTGTGTACAGTGAGAGATTACACATGTAACACATCTCAGTGAAGGAGCTGCGCTGTGTATTACAGTGTGTGTGCAGTGAGAGATTACACATGTAACACACATCTCAGTGAAGGAGCTGTGCTGTGTATTACAGTGTGTGCAGTGAGAGATTACACATGTAACACATCTCAGTGATAGAGCTGCGCTGTGTATTACAGTGTGTGTGCAGTGAGAGATTACACATGTAACACACATCTCAGTGAAGGAGCTGCGCTGTGTATTACAGTGTGTGTGCAGTGAGAGATTACACATGTAACACATCTCAGTGATGGAGCTGCGCTGTGTATTACAGTGTGTGCAGTGAGAGATTACACATGTAACACATCTCAGTGAAGGAGCTGCGCTGTGTATTACAGTGTGTGTGCAGTGAGAGATTACACATGTAACACACATCTCAGTGATGGAGCTGCGCTGTGTATTACAGTGTGTGCAGTGAGAGATTACACATGTAACACACCTCAGTGATGGAGCTGCGCTGTGTATTACAGTGTGTGTGCAGTGAGAGATTACACATGTAACACACATCTCAGTGATGGAGCTGCGCTGTGTATTACAGTGTGTGTGCAGTGAGAGATTACACATGTAACACATCTCAGTGATGGAGCTGCGCTGTGTATTACAGTGTGTGTGCAGTGAGAGATTACACATGTAACACACATCTCAGTGATGGAGCTGTGCTGTGTATTACAGTGTGTGTGCAGTGAGAGATTACACATGTAACACACATCTCAGTGATGGAGCTGCGCTGTGTATTACAGTGTGTGTACAGTGAGAGATTACACATGTAACACACATCTCAGTGAAGGAGCTGCGCTGTGTATTACAGTGTGTGTACAGTGAGAGATTACACATGTAACACATCTCAGTGAAGGAGCTGCGCTGTGTATTACAGTGTGTGTGCAGTGAGAGATTACACATGTAACACACATCTCAGTGATGGAGCTGCGCTGTGTATTACAGTGTGTGTGCAGTGAGAGATTACACATGTAACACACATCTCAGTGAAGGAGCTGCGCTGTGTATTACAGTGTGTGTACAGTGAGAGATTACACATGTAACACATCTCAGTGAAGGAGCTGCGCTGTGTATTACAGTGTGTGTGCAGTGAGAGATTACACATGTAACACACATCTCAGTGATGGAGCTGCGCTGTGTATTACAGTGTGTGTGCAGTGAGAGATTACACATGTAACACATCTCAGTGATGGAGCTGCGCTGTGTATTACAGTGTGTGTGCAGTGAGAGATTACACATGTAACACACATCTCAGTGATGGAGCTGCGCTGTGTATTACAGTGTGTGTGCAGTGAGAGATTACACATGTAACACACATCTCAGTGATGGAGCTGCGCTGTGTATTACAGTGTGTGTGCAGTGAGAGATTACACATGTAACACACATCTCAGTGATGGAGCTGCGCTGTGTATTACAGTGTGTGTGCAGTGAGAGATTACACATGTAACACACATCTCAGTGATGGAGCTGTGCTGTGTATTACAGTGTGTGTGCAGTGAGAGATTACACATGTAACACACATCTCAGTGATGGAGCTGCGCTGTGTATTACAGTGTGTGTGCAGTGAGAGATTACACATGTAACACATCTCAGTGATGGAGCTGTGCTGTGTATTACAGTGTGTGTACAGTGAGAGATTACACATGTAACACACATCTCAGTGAAGGAGCTGCGCTGTGTATTACAGTGTGTGTGCAGTGAGAGATTACACATGTAACACATCTCAGTGAAGGAGCTGCGCTGTGTATTACAGTGTGTGTGTAGTGAGAGATTACACATGTAACACACATCTCAGTGATGGAGCTGCGCTGTGTATTACAGTGTGTGTACAGTGAGAGATTACACATGTAACACATCTCAGTGAAGGAGCTGCGCTGTGTATTACAGTGTGTGTGCAGTGAGAGATTACACATGTAACACACATCTCAGTGAAGGAGCTGCGCTGTGTATTACAGTGTGTGTGTAGTGAGAGATTACACATGTAACACACATCTCAGTGATGGAGCTGCGCTGTGTATTACAGTGTGTGTGTAGTGAGAGATTACACATGTAACACACATCTCAGTGATGGAGCTGCGCTGTGTATTACAGTGTGTGTGCAGTGAGAGATTACACATGTAACACACATCTCAGTGATGGAGCTGCGCTGTGTATTACAGTGTGTGTGCAGTGAGAGATTACACATGTAACACATCTCAGTGAAGGTGCTGTGTATTACAGTATGTGTGTAGTGAGAGATTACACATGTAACACACATCTCAGTGAAGGAGCTGCGCTGTGTATTACAGTGTGTGTGCAGTGAGAGATTACACATGTAACACATCTCAGTGATGGAGCTGCGCTGTGTATTACAGTGTGTGCACAGTGTGCAGCGTACTCCTGTGTGACACTCCTGTGTGACTGTATGCTATACACACAGGCAGGGTGGTGTAAATGCCTCTCTCGGGCTGAGGAAGGAAGTGACAGACAATAGTGAGTGTGTGTGTGAGAAGTGATTGTGTACGTTTCCTCCCCTGACACACACACGTGTCTGGCCTGAATGTTCTCACAGAATATTTGTGTATTTATCTGCTGTTCCTTGTACAACCTTGCAGGAACTTGATTGTGAATAGAAATCTGTTATCAAAATGTAACTTAAAATCAGCACCAATTACATTTTTTCTCAGGACAACATGGAGGGATCTTAACACTGTTGTAGTTTAACATGAGCCGGGGACCTGGTTTGTATGTACAGTATGACATGCACCACCTCTCTGCAAACACACGCACATGTGGCATCTCCACGCTGTCCCCTCATCAGAGGTGGCACCTTCTTTCCCTTACTAGCCCGAGGCTCCAAGAGACCTGCAACCACTTACTACACTTTGTGGTATCTCCATCCTTTTTGTCCCCTTCATCTATGGTACTTGGCCCCTCCACCCTCTCTCCCCTTGTCACACTTGACCCCCTTCCCCTCATAACCTGTGTCACATGACTGTCCCCACCCTCTGTACAATAAGTCCTGGCTCTTCTCTCTGTCTTCCTGTGTGGGGCAGAGGCGGCCTGAGCCTGTTGTATAGCGGAGGGATATATGTGAGACTCGTATCACCGGTTACTACAGAAGATACTACTGAAGACGCTGGAAGTAGCACTGTGCATAACTCCATACACACAGGACAATGGGGGTCATTCCGAGTTGATCGCTCGCTAGCAGTTTTTAGCAGCCGTACAAACGCATTGTCGCCGCCCACTGGGGAGTGTATTTGCAGAAGTGCGAACGCCTGTGCAGCAGAGCGCCTGCAAAATCTTTTTGTGCGAAACAAGAACAGCCCTGTAGTTACTCTTCGTGTGCGTTGATTCTAACGACGGAGGGACGGCTTTTGACGTCACACACCCGCCCAGCGAACGCACAACCACGCCTGAGTTTTTTCTGTCACACCTGCGTTTTTCTAAGCACTCCCTGAAAACGGTCAGTTGACACCCAGAAACGCCCACTTGTCAATCTTCCTGCGTTCGGCCGTGCGACTGTAATGTTCGTTACACTTTGTGCAAACCCACAATGCTCATTGTACCCGTACGACGCGCCTGCGCATTGCGGTGCATACGCATGCGCAGAAATGCCAGTTTTTAGCCTGATCGCTGCGCTGCGAACAACGGCAGCTAGCGATCAACTCGGAATGACCCCCAATATCCACTACTGTGAATTACATCTGGTGTATACATTCCCAACTGCATAAAATAATTCCGCTTGTCCCTATTGACATAAAATATGGTGCATGACTGGCTCCCATACATGTTTTTTCCCTCTTCCACACAAAATCGCCCGTTCTTTCAGACGCAGACTGCTTGCAGAGATTGCAGGGTTTCCCTCCACTGACGATCCAGCCTTATAAACTGATCTCTGCATTTTAGCACGGCCTGTTCTGTCCTTGACACAGAGTATTATGTGCTCATGATAAGAGTGCAGAGCAGTGGCATGCAATAAGGCTCAGCACAGGTTCTCTGTTGTCACCTGATTACGGTTAACCTTTTCCCTTTGAGATATGCCCGTCCTGTTGCCTTTGTGTGAGTAATGTGTATTTCTCTGACGTCCTAGTGGATGCTGGGAACTCCGTAAGGACCATGGGGAATAGACGGCTCCGCAGGAGACTGGGCACATCTAAAGAAAGATTTAGGACTATCTGGTGTGCACTGGCTCCTCCCCCTATGACCCTCCTCCAAGCCTCAGTTAGATTTCTGTGCCCGGCTGAGCTGGATGCACACTAGGGGCTCTCCTGAGCTCCTAGAAAGAAAGTATAATTTAGGTTTTTTATTTTACAGTGAGACCTGCTGGCAACAGACTCACTGCAGCGAGGGACTAAGGGGAGAAGAAGCGAACCTACCTAAGTGGTGGTAGCTTGGGCTTCTTAGGCTACTGGACACCATTAGCTCCAGAGGGATCGACCGCAGGACCCGACCTTGTCGTCCGTTCCCGGAGCCGCGCCGCCGCCCCCCTTACAGAGCCAGAAGCAAGAAGGTGGTCCAGAAAATCGGCGGCTGAAGACTTCTGTCTTCTCCAAGGTAGCGCACAGCACTGCAGCTGTGCGCCATTGCTCCTCATGCACACCACACACTTCGGTCACTGATGGGTGCAGGGCGCTGGGGGGGGGGGGGCGCGCTGAGCAGCAATAAATAACACCAACTGACACCATATATAGCCCCAGAGGCTATATAGGTGTATATTAACCCCTGCCAGAAATATTAAAATAGCGGGAGAAAGCTTGCCGAAAAAGGGGCGGAGCCATCTCCCTCAGCACACTGGCGCCATTTTCCCTCACAGCTTCGCTGTAAGGATCGCTCCCTGGCTCTCCCCTGCAGTCCTGCACTACAGAAAGGGTAAAAAAGAGAGGGGGGGCACAAATTTAGGCGCAGTATAATATATATATATACGCAGCTATATGGGGAAAACACTCTTTATAGGTGATATCCCTGTGGTATATAGCGCTCTGGTGTGTGCTGGCATACTCTCCCTCTGTCTCCCCAAAGGGCTTTGTGGGGTCCTGTCCTCTGTCAGAGCATTCCCTGTGTGTGTGCTGTGTGTCGGTACCGCAGTGTCGACATGTATTATGAGGAAAATGATGTGGAGGCAGAGCAAATGCCTGTAAATGTGTTGTCACCCCCTGAGGGGTCGACACCTGTGTGGATGGACTTATGGAAGGAATTACGTGACAGTGTCAGCTCCTTACATAAAAGGTTTGACGACATAGGACAGCCGGCTACTCAGCTTGTGACTGTTCCAGCGTCTCAAATGTCATCAGGGGCTTTAAAACGCCCGCTACCTCAGATGACAGACACAGATGTCGACACTGATACCGACTCCAGTGTCGACGACGATGAGACTAGTGTACCCTCCAATAGGTCCACCCGTTACATGATTGAGGCAATGAAAAATGTATTACACATTTCTAATAGTACCCCAGGTACCACAAAAAAAAAAAAAAGGGTATTATGTTCGGTGAGAAAAAACTACCAGTAGTTTTTCCTGCATCTGAGGAATTAAATGAGGTGTGTGAGGAAGCCTGGACTTCCCCCGATAAGAAATTGATAATTTCTAAAGGTTATTGGCAGCGTACCCTTTCCCGCCAGAGGATAGGTCACGTTGGGGAACATCCCCTAGGGTAGATAAAGCGCTTACATGTTTATCAAAACAGGTGGCACTACCGTCTCCGGATACGGCCGCCCAAAAGGATCCTGCTGATAGAAGGCAGGAAGCTACCCTAAAAGCTATATATACACACACGGGCATTATATTGCGACCAGCGATTGCATCAGCATGGATGTGCAGTGCTGCTGCTGTGTGGTCAGATTCCCTGTCGGATAATATTGATACCCTGGATAGGGACAATATTTTGCTGAGGGGTGGAACTGTTGGGGATGGTCTTTCAGACCTCGTCTCCACAGCTACGGCTGGGAAATCGACATTTTGCCACAGGCTACCCCACAGCAAAAGAAAGCACCGTATTATCAAGTACAGTCCTTTCGGCCCCATAAACACAAGAGGGCTCAAGGCGCATCCTTTCTGCCGAGAGGCAAAGGTAGAGGGAAAAAGCTGCAGCATACAGCCAGTTCCCAAGAGCAAAAGTCCTCCCCCGCGTCCGGTAAGTCCACAGCATGACGCTGGGGCTTCACAGGCGGACCCGGGTACGGTGGGGGCCCGTCTCAGAAATTTCAGCACACAGTGGGCTCTCTCACAGGTGGATCCCTGGATCCTTCAAGTAGTATCTCAGGGGTACAGGCTGGAATTCGAGACGTCCCCCCCCCCCCCCCCGCCGATTTCTAAAATCTGCCTTACCAGCAACTCCCTCTGTCAGGGAGGCAGTGTTGGTGGCTATCCAAAAACTGTATTCACAGCAAGTGATTGTCTAGGTACCCCTCCTTCAGCAAGGAAAGGGTTACTATTCCACAATGTTTGTGGTACCGAAACCGGACGGTTCGGTGAGGCCCATCTTAAATTTAAAATCCTTGAACACTTATATCAAAAGGTTCAAGTTCAAGATGGAATCGCTCAGGGCGGTTATTGCGAGCCTGGACGAGGGGGATTACATGGTCTCCCTGGACATCAAGGATGCGTACCTACATGTCCCCATTTACCCCCCTCACCAGGAGTACCTCAGATTTGTGGTACAGGACTGTCACTATCAGTCCAGACGCTGCCGTTTGGGTTATCCACGGCACCGAGGGTCTTTACCAAGGTAATGGCCGAAATGATGATACTCCTTCGCAAGAAGGGAGTTTTAATTATCCCGTACTTGGACGATCTCCTGATAAAGGCGAGGTCCAAGGAACAGTTGGTAGTGGGGGTAGCACTTTCTCGGGAAGTGCTACAACAGCACGGCTGGATTCTCAATATTCCAAAGTCACAGCTGGTCCCGACGACACGTCTTCTGTTCCTGGGAATGATTCTGGACACAGACCAGAAAAAAGTGTTTCTTCCAGTGGAAAAAGCCGAGGAGTTGTCATCTCTAGTCAGAGACCTCCTAAAACCGGGACAGGTGTCGGTACATCAATGCACACGAGTCCTGGGAAAAATGGTAGCTTCGTACGAAGCAATTCCATTCGGAAGGTTCCACGCAAGGACTTTCCAGTGGGACCTGTTGGACAAATGGTCCGGGTCCCATTTCCAGATGCAACAGCAGATAACCCTGTCGGCAAGGACCAGGGTGTCGCTGCTGTGGTGGCTGCAGAGGGCTCATCTACTAGAGGGCCGCAGATTTGGAATACAGGACTGGGTCCTGGTGACCACGGATGCCAGCCTTTGGGGCTGGGGGGGCAGTCACACAGGGAAGAAATTTCCAAGGACTGTGGTCAAATCAGGAGATTTCGCTTCACATAAATATTCTGGAGCTAAGGGCCATTTACAATGCCCTAAGCCAAGCAAGGCCCCTGCTTCAGAACCAGCCGGTACTGATCCAATCAGACAACATCACGGCGGTCGCCCATGTAAACAGACAGGGCGGCACAAGAAGCAGGAGGGCAATGGCAGAAGCCACAAGGATTCTCCGATGGGCGGAAAATCATGTGTTAGCACTGACAGTAGTGTTCATTCCGGGAGTGGACAACTGGGAAGCAGACTTCCTCAGCAGGCACGACCTTCACCCGGGAGAATGGGGACTTCATCCAGAAGTCTTCCAAATACTGGTGAACCGGTGGGAAAGACCACAGGTGGACACGATGGCGTCCCGCCTCAACAAAAAGCTAAAAAGATATTGCGCCAGGTCAAGGGACCCTCAGGCGATCGCTGTGGACGCTCTAGTAACACCGTGGGTGTACCAGTCGGTTTATGTGTTTCCTCCTCTGCCTCTCATTCCCAAGGTAATACGAAGGCGAGGAGTGAAAACTATACTCGTGGTTCCGGATTGGCCAAGAAGAGCTTGGTACCCGGAACTTCAAGAGATGCTTTCAGAGGACCCTTGGCCTCTGCCGCTCAGACAGGACCTGCTGCAGCAGGGGCCCTGTCTGTTCCAAGACTTACCGCGGCTGCGTTTGTCGGCATGGCAGTTGAACACCGGATCCTGAAGGAAAAGGGCATTCCGGAGGAAGTCATCCCTACCCTGGTCAAAGCCAGGAAGGATGTCGCCGCAAAACATTATCACCGCATTGGCGAAAATATGTTGCTTGGTGTGAGGCCAGGAAGGCCCCAACGGAGGAATTTCAACTGGGTCGATTCCTGCATTTCCTACAAGCAGGGGTGACGTTGGGCCTCAAATTGGGGTCCATTAAGGTCCAGATTTCGGCCCTGTCGATTTTCTTCCAGAAAGAACTAGCTTCCCTGCCTGAAGTTCAGACTTTTGTCAAGGGAGTTCTGCATATTCAGCCTCCTTTTGTGCCCCCAGTGGCACCTTGGGATCTCAATGTGGTTTTGGAGTTCCTGAAATCACATTGGTTTGAACCACTTAAGACTGTGGATGTGAAATATCTCACGTGGAAAGTGGTCATGCTGTTGGCCCTGGCTTCGGCCAGGCGTGTGTCAGAATTGGCGGCTTTGTCCTATAAAAGCCCTTATCTGATTTTCCATATGGATAGGGCAGAATTGAGGACTCGTCCTCAGTTTCTCCCGAAGGTGGTATCAGCGTTTCACTTGAACCAGCCTATTGTGGTGCCTGCGGCTGCTGGGAACTTGGAGGATTCCAAGTTACTGGACGTAGTCAGGGCCCTGAAAATTTATGTTTCCAGGACGGCTGGAGTCAGGAAAACTGACTCGCTGTTTATCCTACATGAGAAAACAAGAGAAAAGACAAAATACCCTTGTGTGGAAGCACTCTTTGGGTATCCTGTATGCACCCAACAAACTGGGTGCTCCTGCTTCTAAGCAGACTATCGCGCGCTGGATTTGTAGCACTATTCAGCTGGCGCATTCTGCGGTGGGACTACCGCAGCCTAAATCTGTAAAAGCCCATTCCACAAGGAAGGTGGGCTCATCTTGGGCGGCTGCCCAAGGGGTCTCGGCTTTACAACTTTGCCGAGCTGCTACTTGGTCAGGGGCAAACACGTTTGCAAAATTCTACAAATTTGATACCCTGGCTGAGGAGGACCTGGAGTTCTCTCATTCGGTGTTGCAGAGTCGTCCGCACTCTCCCGCCCGTTTGGGAGCTTTGGTATAATCCCCATGGTCCTTACGGAGTTCCCAGCATCCACTAGGACGTCAGAGAAAATAAGAATTTACTCACCGGTAATTCTATTTCTCGTAGTCCGTAGTGGATGCTGGGTGCCCATCCCAAGTGCGGATTGTCTGCAATACTTGTAAATAGTTATTGTTACACAAATCGGGTTATTATTGCGAGCCATCTGTTCAGAGGCTCCTTTTGTTATCCTACTGTTAACCGGGGTTCTTATCACGAGTTATACGTGTGATTGGTGTGGCTGGTATGAGTCTTACCCGGGATTCAAAATCCTTCCTTATTGTGTCAGCTCTTCCGGGCACAGTGTCCTAACTGAGGCTTGGAGGAGGGTCATAGGGGGAGGAGCCAGTGCACACCAGATAGTCCTAAATCTTTCTTTAGATGTGCCCAGTCTCCTGCGGAGCCGTCTATTCCCCATGGTCCTTACGGAGTTCCCAGCATCCACTACGGACTACGAGAAATAGAATTACCGGTGAGTAAATTCTTATTATAAGCTGCGGCACTCGGATCTAAGCAATGCAGTAATTACTAACTGCACATCACAATCTGGAGGGTTTGATGCGAATTGCGTCATCATTGCGCATTGGAGTGATGTAGACATGATTTGATTTGTTTTGCCCTGCCCCCGACATTGGCCATCTGCATTTCATGTATGAGATGAAACAGCTGCCATATAATCTGATCAATCTAAAGGGCCCCATACACTAGACCGATAATGCCCGATTTCAGCCCAATTTGGGCATTCGGCCCGATATATTGGGTGTACATCGGATCAGATCCCCCTAGATCCGACATATCACGAATGCTGCACTCGTTATATGTCGGATCCCACAGTAAATGGATGGGAAAGTTAAAGATACATCGTATGCAAAAAAACCTGCATACAATATATCTAATACTATCCTACCAACGGGGAGGCTGCCGGGAGGTTGGAGGAAATCTTATATGACATGACGGACCGTCATTTCTTATAAGTGTATGGGGCCCTTAAGAAATCTAGTGATACAGGGGAGATTTACTAATCCTGTAAGAGTGATAAGTGGAGAGAGATAACGTACCAACCAATCAGCTCCTAACTGCCGTGTTACAGACTGTGGGGCAGATGTATGAAGCTTGGAGAAGTGATAAAGCAGTGATAAGTGCAAGGTGATAACGCACCAGCCAACCAGCTCCTAACTGACATTTTTCAAATCCGTAATGATTGGCTGGGGAGTTTTCACCTTACAGACTACTAATAACTATATTGAATAGATGGGAATGTCTACTCCTGTGCACAGGGTCTCTGTCTATAAATATTCAGCCGCTGCCGACAATTATATAATAACAGCGGGTCATTGTAGGGCAAGGGGTTAGATGAGAAAGGTGTTTTGGGGTGAATGGTGCCGTAAAGGGCATTTGGGTGTCTTTTTCAGAGCGAGTGGAGACGTGGAAGTAGCTTGTGGAGAAATCTGAGGGGTGGTTTGGATTACAGTTTTCCCCGTCTTTGTTGAAATGTTTTGTTTCTCTATCGTCCTAGTGGATGCTGGGGTTCCTGAAAGGACCATGGGGAATAGCGGCTCCGCAGGAGACAGGGCACAAAAAGTAAAGCTTTTTCCGATCAGGTGGTGTGCACTGGCTCCTCCCCCTATGACCCTCCTCCAGACTCCAGTTAGATTTTTGTGCCCGGCCGAGAAGGGTGCAATCTAGGTGGCTCTCCTAAAGAGCTGCTTAGAAAAAGTTTAGCTAGGTTTTTTATTTTACAGTGATTCCTGCTGGCAACAGGATCACTGCAGCGAGGGACTGAGGGGAGAAGGAGTCAACTCACCTGCGTGCAGGATGGATTGGCTTCTTGGCTACTGGACATCAAGCTCCAGAGGGACGATCACAGGTACAGCCTGGATGGTCACCGGAGCCACGCCGCCGGCCCCCTTGCAGATGCTGAAGACAGAAGAGGTCCAGAATCGGCGGCTGAAGACTCCTGCAGTCTTCAAAAGGTAGCGCACAGCACTGCAGCTGTGCGCCATTTTCCTCTCAGCACACTTCACACGGCAGTCACTGAGGGTGCAGGGCGCTGGGAGGGGGGCGCCCTGGGAGGCAAAATGATTACCTATAAAGGCTAAAAATACCTCACATATAGCCCTAGAGGCTATATGGAGATTTCTCTATCGTCCTAAGTGGATGCTGGGGTTCCTGAAAGGACCATGGGGGAATAGCGGCTCCGCAGGAGACAGGGCACAAAAAAGTAAAGCTTTACTAGGTCAGGTGGTGTGCACTGGCTCCTCCCCCTATGACCCTCCTCCAGACTCCAGTTAGATTTTGTGCCCGAACGAGAAGGGTGCAATCTAGGTGGCTCTCCTAAAGAGCTGCTTAGAGAAAGTTTAGTTTAGGTTTTTTTCTTTACAGTGAGTCCTGCTGGCAACAGGATCACTGCAACGTGGGACTTAGGGGGAAAGTAGTAAACTCACCTGCATGCAGAGTGGATTTGCTGCTTGGCTACTGGACACCATTAGCTCCAGAGGGATCGAACACAGGCCCAGCCGTGGAGTCCGGTCCCGGAGCCGCGCCGCCGACCCCCTTGCAGATGCTGAAGCGTGAAGAGGTCCGGAAACCGGCGGCTGAAGACTCCTCAGTCTTCATAAGGTAGCGCACAGCACTGCAGCTGTGCGCCATTTTCCTCTCAGCACACTTCACTGGGCAGTCACTGAGGGTGCAGAGCGCTGGGGGGGGGCGCTCTGAGAGGCAAATATAAACCTTATACAAGGCTAAAAATACCTCACATATAGCCCATAGGGGCTATATGGAGATATTTAACCCCTGCCTGACTGGAAAAATAGCGGGAGAAGAACCCGCCGAAAAAGGGGCGGGGCCTATCTCCTCAGCACACGGCGCCATTTTCTGTCACAGCTCCGCTGGTCAGAACGGCTCCCAGGTCTCTCCCCTGCACTGCACTACAGAAACAGGGTAAAACAGAGAGGGGGGGCACATTAATGGCTATATATATATATATTAAAGCAGCTATAAGGGAGCACTTAATATAAGGATATCCCTTGTATATATAGCGCTTTGTGGTGTGTGCTGGCAGACTCTCCCTCTGTCTCCCCAAAAGGGCTAGTGGGTCCTGTCTTCATTAGAGCATTCCCTGTGAGTTTGCGGTGTGTGTCGGTACGTGGTGTCGACATGTATGAGGACGATATTGGTGTGGAGGCGGAGCAATTGCCAAATATGCAGATGTCACCCCCCAGGGGGTCGACACCAGAATGGATGCCTTTATTTGTGGAATTACGTGATGGTTTATCTTCCCTTAAACAGTCAGTTGAGGACATGAGGCGGCCGGACAATCAATTAATGCCTGTCCAGGCGCCTCAAACACCGTCAGGGGCTGTAAAACGCCCTTTGCCTCAGTCGGTCGACACAGACCCAGACACGGGCACTGATTCCAGTGACGACGGTAGAAATTCAAACGTATTTTCCAGTAGGGCCACACGTTATATGATTTTGGCAATGAAGGAGACGTTACATTTAGCTGATACTACAGATACCGTAAAACAGGGTATTATGTATGGTGTGAAAAAACTACAAACAGTTTTTCCTGAATCAGAAGAATTAAATGACGTGTGTGATGAAGCGTGGGTTGCTCCTGATAAAAAGTTGATAATTTCAAAAAAGTTATTGGCATTATACCCTTTCCCGCCAGAGGTTAGGGCGCGCTGGGAAACACCCCCTAAGGTGGACAAGGCGCTCACACGCTTATCCAAACAAGTGGCGTTACCCTCTCCTGAGACGGCCGCACTTAAGGATCCATCAGATAGAAAGATGGAAGTTATTCAAAAGAATATATACACACATGCAGGTGTTATACTACGACCAGCTATAGCAACTGCCTGGATGTGCAGTGCTGGAGTAGTTTGGTCAGAATCCCTGATTGAAAATATTGATACCCTAGATAGGGACAATGTTTTACTGTCGTTAGAACAAATAAAGGATGCATTTATCTATATGCGTGATGCACAGAGGGATATTTGCACACTGGCATCTCGGGTGAGTGCTATGTCCATTTCAGCCAGAAGAGCCTTATGGACACGACAGTGGACAGGCGATGCGGATTCAAAACGTCACATGGAGGTTTTGCCGTATAAAGGGGAGGAGTTATTTGGAGTTGGTCTATCAGACTTGGTGGCCACGGCTACTGCCGGGAAATCCACTTTTTTACCTCAAGTCACTCCCCAACAGAGAAAGGCACCGACTTTTCAACCGCAGCCTTTTCGCTCCTACAAAAATAAGAGAGCAAAGGGCTTGTCGTACCTGCCACGAGGCAGAGGAAGAGGGAAGAGACACCAACAGGCAGCTCCTTCCCAGGAACAGAAGCCCTCCCCGGCTCCTGCAAAAACCTCAGCATGACGCTGGGGCCTCTCAAGCGGACTCGGGGACAGTGGGGGGCCGTCTCAAAAATTACAGCGCGCAGTGGGCTCACTCGCAGGTAGACCCCTGGATCCTGCAGATAATATCTCAGGGGTACAGGTTGGAATTAGAGACGGATCCTCCTCATCGTTTCCTGAAGTCTGCCTTACCAACCGTCTCTTCCGAAAGGGAGAGGGTGTTGGAAGCCATTCACAAGCTGTACGCTCAGCAGGTGATAGTCAAAGTACCCCTATTACAACAAGGAAAGGGGTATTATTATTCCACTCTATTTGTGGTACCAAAGCCGGATGGCTCGGTAAGGCCTATTCTAAATCTGAAGTCCTTGAACCTCTACATAAAAAAGTTCAAGTTCAAGATGGAGTCACTCAGAGCAGTGATAGCGAACCTGGAAGAAGGGGACTTTATGGTATCCTTGGACATCAAGGATGCGTATCTACACGTTCCGATTTACCCCGCACACCAGGGGTACCTCAGGTTCATTGTTCAAAACTGTCACTATCAGTTTCAGACGCTGCCGTTCGGATTGTCCACGGCGCCTCGGGTCTTTACCAAGGTAATGGCCGAGATGATGATTCTTCTTCGAAGAAAAGGCGTATTAGTTATCCCATACTTGGACGATCTCCTAATAAGGGCAAGGTCCAGAGAACAGCTGGAGACAGCTTTAGCACTATCTCAAGAGGTGCTAAGACAACACGGGTGGATTCTGAATATTCCAAAATCCCATTTAATCCCGACAACTCGTCTGCTGTTCCTAGGAATGATTCTGGACACGGTTCAGAAAAAGGTTTTCCTTCCAGAGGAAAAAGCCAAGGAGTTATCCGATCTGGTCAGGAACCTCCTAAAACCAGGAAAAGTGTCAGTACATCAATGCACAAGAGTCCTGGGAAAAATGGTGGCTTCTTACGAAGCAATTCCATTCGGCAGATTCCATGCAAGAATATTCCAAAGGGATCTGTTGGACAAATGGTCAGGGTCGCATCTGCAGATGCACCTGCGAATAACCCTGTCACCAAAGACAAGGGTGTCACTTCTGTGGTGGTTGCAGAAGGCTCACCTATTAGAAGGCCGCAGATTCGGCATTCAGGATTGGATCCTGGTGACCACGGACGCCAGCCTGAGAGGCTGGGGAGCAGTCACACAAGGAAGAAACTTCCAGGGAGTATGGACGAGTCTGGAAAAGTCTCTTCACATAAACATTCTGGAACTAAGAGCAATCTACAATGCTCTAAGCCAGGCGGAACTTCTCCTGCAAGGAAAGCCGGTGTTGATTCAGTCGGACAACATCACGGCGGTCGCCCATGTAAACAGGCAGGGCGGCACAAGAAGCAGGAGTGCAATGGCAGAAGCTGCCAAGATTCTTCGCTGGGCGGAGAATCACGTGATAGCACTGTCAGCAGTGTTCATCCCGGGCGTGGACAACTGGGAAGCAGACTTCCTCAGCAGACACGATCTTCATCCGGGAGAGTGGGGTCTACATCCAGAAGTCTTCAACATGTTAATAGACCGTTGGGAAAGACCAATTGTAGACATGATGGCGTCTCGCCTCAACAAGAAACTGGACAAATATTGCGCCAGGTCAAGAGATCCACAGGCAATAGCTGTGGACGCACTGGTAACTCCTTGGGTGTACCAGTCAGTGTATGTGTTTCCTCCTCTGCCGCTCATACCAAAGGTATTGAAGATCATACGGCAAAGAAGAGTAAGAACAATACTAGTGGTTCCGGATTGGCCGAGAAGGACTTGGTATCCGGAACTTCAAGAGATGCTCACGGACGAACCGTGGCCTCTACCTCTGAGAAGGGACCTGCTACAGCAGGGTCCCTGTCTTTTTCAAGACTTACCGCGGCTGCGTTTGACGGCATGGCGGTTGAACGCCAGATCCTAAAAGGGAAAGGCATTCCAGAAGAAGTCATTCCTACCTTGATTAAGGCACGGAAGGAAGTCACCGTGAAACATTATCACCGCATTTGGCGAAAATATGTAGCGTGGTGCGAGGATCGGAAGGTTCCGACGGAGGAATTCCAACTGGGTCGTTTCCTACATTTCCTGCAATCAGGATTATCTATGGGTCTCAAATTGGGATCCATTAAGGTTCAAATTTCGGCCCTGTCAATATTCTTCCAAAAAGAATTGGCCTCTGTCCCTGAGGTCCAGACTTTTGTCAAGGGAGTACTGCATATACAGCCTCCTGTGGTGCCTCCGGTGGCACCGTGGGATCTAAATGTAGTTTTAGATTTCCTCAAATCCCATTGGTTTGAACCATTGAAAAAGGTGGATTTGAAATATCTCACATTGAAAGTGACTATGTTACTAGCCCTGGCCTCTGCCAGGAGAGTATCTGAATTGGCGGCTTTATCTTATAAAAGTCCTTATCTAATCTTCCATTCGGATAGGGCAGAACTGCGGACTCGTCCGCATTTTCTCCCTAAAGTGGTATCAGCATTTCATCTGAACCAACCTATTGTGGTGCCTGCGGCCACTAGCGACTTGGAGGACTCCAAGTTGTTGGACGTTGTCAGAGCCTTAAAAATATACATTGCAAGGACGGCTGGAGTCAGAAAATCTGACTCGCTGTTTATATTGTATGCACCCAACAAGTTGGGCGCACCTGCTTCTAAGCAGTCGATTGCTCGTTGGATTTGTAACACAATTCAACTTGCACATTCTGTGGCAGGCCTGCCACAGCCTAAAACTGTAAAAGCCCACTCCACAAGGAAGGTGGGCTCATCTTGGGCGGCTGCCCGAGGGGTCTCGGCATTACAACTCTGCCGAGCAGCTACGTGGTCGGGGGAGAACACGTTTGTAAAATTTTACAAATTTGATACCCTGGCAAAGGAGGACCTGGAGTTCTCTCATTCGGTGCTGCAGAGTCATCCGCACTCTCCCGCCCGTTTGGGAGCTTTGGTATAATCCCCATGGTCCTTTCAGGAACCCCAGCATCCACTTAGGACGATAGAGAAAATAAGAATTTACTTACCGATAATTCTATTTCTCGGAGTCCGTAGTGGATGCTGGGCGCCCATCCCAAGTGCGGATTATCTGCAATACTTGTACATAGTTATTGTTAACTAATTCGGGTTATTGTTAAGGAGCCATCTTTAAGAGGCCCTTTCTGTTGTCATACTGTTAACTGGGTTTAGATCACAAGTTGTACGGTGTGATTGGTGTGGCTGGTATGAGTCTTACCCGGGATTCAAAATGCCTCCCTTATTGTGTATGCTCGTCCGGGCACAGTACCTAACTGGAGTCTGGAGGAGGGTCATAGGGGGAGGAGCCAGTGCACACCACCTGACCTAGTAAAGCTTTACTTTTTTGTGCCCTGTCTCCTGCGGAGCCGCTATTCCCCCATGGTCCTTTCAGGAACCCCAGCATCCACTACGGACTCCGAGAAATAGAATTATCGGTAAGTAAATTCTTATTATTTAACCCCTGCCTAATTTTTCTAAATAGCGGGAGACGAGCCCGCCAGAAAAGGGGCGGGGCCTATCTCCTCAGCACACGGCGCCATTTCCTCTCACAGCTCCGCTGGTCAGGACGGCTCCCAAGTCTCTCCCCTGCACTGCACTACAGAAACAGGGTAAAACAGAGAGGGGGGGGCACATTTATGGCGATATTTTGATATAACAAAGCAGCTATAAGGGAGCACTTATTATAAGGCTATCCCTGATATATATATAGCGCTTTTGGTGTGTGCTGGCAAACTCTCCCTCTGTCTCCCCAAAGGGCTAGTGGGTCCTGTCTTCGTTAGGAGCATTCCCTGTGTGTCTGCTGTGTGTCGGTACGTGTGTGTCGACATGTATGAGGACGATATTGGTGTGGAGGCGGAGCAATTGCCAAATATGAGGATGTCACCCCCTAGGGAGTCGACACCGGAATGGATGCCTTTATTTATGGAACTACGGGATAGTGTCAACACGCTAAAGCAGTCGTTTGACGACATGAGACGGCCGGACAATCAATTAGTGCCTGTCCAGGCGACTCAAACACCGTCAGGGGCTGTGAAACGCCCTTTGCCTCAGTCGGTCGACACAGACCCAGACACAGGCGATGACTCCAGTGGTGACGGTGACGAATCAACCGTATTTTCCAGTAGGGCCACACGTTATATGATTTTGGCAATGAAGGAGGCGTTACATTTAGCTGATACTACAGGTACCACTAAACAGGGTATTATGTGGGGTATGAAAAAACTACCTATAGTTTTTCCTGAATCAGAAGAATTAAATGACGTGTGTAATGAAGCGTGGGTTGCCCCTGATAAAAAGCTGATAATTTCAAAGAAATTATTGGCATTATACCCTTTCCCGCCAGAGGTTAGGGAGCGCTGGGAAACACCTCCTAGGGTGGACAAGGCGCTAACACGCTTATCTAAACAAGTGGCGTTACCCTCTCCTGAGACGGCCGCACTTAAAGATCCATCAGATAGGAGGATGGAAAATATCCAAAAAAGTATATACACACATGCAGGTGTTATACTACGACCAGCTGTAGCGACTGCCTGGATGGGCAGTGCTGGGGTAGTTTGGTCAGAGTCCCTGATTGAAAATATTGATACCCTGGACAGGGACAATATTTTACTGTCGTTAGAACAAATAAAGGATGCATTTCTTTATATGCGTGATGCACAGAGGGATATCTGCACACTGGCATCACGGGTAAGTGCTATGTCCATTTCGGCCAGAAGAGCTTTATGGACGCGACAGTGGACAGGCGATGCGGATTCAAAACGGCATATGGAAGTTTTGCCGTATAAAGGGGAGGAGTTATTTGGAGTCGGTCTATCAGATTTGGTGGCCACGGCTACAGCCGGGAAATCCACCTTTCTACCTCAAGTCACTCCCCCACAGAAAAAGGCACCGACTTTTCAACCGCAGCCCTTTCGTTCCTTTAAAAATAAGAGAGCAAAGGGCTATTCATATCTGCCACGAGGCAAAGGTCGAGGGAAGAGACAGCAACACGCAGCTCCTTCCCAGGAACAGAAGCCCTCCCCGGCTTCTACAAAAGCCTCAGCATGACGCTGGGGCTTCTCAAGCGGACTCGGGGACGGTGGGCGGTCGTCTCAAAAATTACAGCGCGCAGTGGGCTCACTCGCAGGTAGATCCCTGGATCCTGCAGATAATATCTCAAGGGTACAGGTTGGAATTAGAGACGGATCCACCTCGCCGTTTCCTGAAGTCTGCTTTACCAACGTCCCCCTCCGAAAGGGAGACGGTTTTGGAAGCCATTCACAAGCTGTACTCTCAGCAGGTGATAGTCAAGGTACCTCTTCTACAACAAGGGAAGGGGTATTATTCCACTCTTTTTGTGGTACCGAAGCCGGATGGCTCGGTAAGGCCTATTCTAAATCTGAAGTCCTTGAACCTGTACATAAAGAAGTTCAAGTTCAAAATGGAGTCACTCAGAGCAGTGATAGCGAACCTGGAAGAGGGGGACTTTCTGGTATCCTTGGACATCAAGGATGCGTATCTCCACGTTCCAATTTACCCCTCACACCAGGGGTACCTCAGGTTCGTTGTACAAAACTGTCACTATCAGTTTCAGACGCTGCCGTTCGGATTGTCCACGGCACCTCGGATCTTTACAAAGGTAATGGCCGAGATGATGATTCTTCTTCGAAGAAAAGGCGTATTAATTATCCCATACTTGGACGATCTCCTAATAAGGGCGAGGTCCTGAGAACAGCTAGAGATGGGCTTAGCACTGTCTCAAGAAGTGCTAAAACAGCACGGGTGGATTCTGAATATTCCAAAATCCCAGTTAATGCCGACAACTCGTCTGCTGTTCCTAGGGATGATTCTGGACACGGTTCAGAAAAAGGTTTTTCTTCCGGAGGAAAAAGCCAAGGAGTTATCCGAGCTTGTCAGGAACCTCCTAAAACCAGGAAAGGTGTCTGTACATCAATGCACAAGAGTCCTGGGAAAAATGGTGGCTTCTTACGAAGCAATTCCATTCGGCAGATTCCACGCAAGAATTTTCCAAAGGGATCTGTTGGACAAATGGTCAGGGTCGCATCTTCAGATGCACCTACGGATAACCCTGTCTCCAAGGACAAGGGTGTCTCTTCTGTGGTGGTTGCAGAGTCCTCATCTATTGGAGGGCCGCAGATTCGGCATACAGGATTGGATCCTGGTGACCACGGACGCCAGCCTGAGAGGCTGGGGAGCAGTCACACAAGGAAGAAACTTCCAGGGAGTATGGACGAGCCTGGAAACGTCTCTTCACATAAACATTCTGGAACTAAGAGCAATATACAATGCTCTAAGCCAGGCAGAACCTCTGCTTCAGGGAAAACCGGTGTTGATCCAGTCGGACAACATCACGGCAGTCGCCCATGTGAACAGACAGGGCGGCACAAGAAGCAGGAGTGCAATGGCAGAAGCTGCAAGGATTCTTCGCTGGGCAGAGAATCATGTGATAGCACTGTCAGCAGTGTTCATCCCGGGAGTGGACAACTGGGAAGCAGACTTCCTCAGCAGACACGATCTTCACCCGGGAGAGTGGGGACTTCATCCAGAAGTCTTCCACATGCTGGTAACCCGTTGGGAAAGACCAATGGTGGACATGATGGCGTCTCGCCTCAACAAAAAACTGGACAGGTATTGCGCCAGGTCAAGAGATCCGCAGGCAATAGCTGTGGACGCGCTGGTAACGCCTTGGGTGTACCAGTCGGTGTATGTGTTTCCTCCTCTGCCTCTCATACCAAAAGTATTGAGAATTATACGGCAAAGAGGCGTAAGAACGATACTAGTGGTTCCGGATTGGCCAAGAAGGACTTGGTACCCGGAACTTCAAGAGATGATCACGGAAGATCCGTGGCCTCTACCTCTAAGGAGGGACTTGCTTCAGCAGGGTCCCTGTCTGTTTCAAGACTTACCGCGGCTGCGTTTGACGGCATGGCGGTTGAACGCCGGATCCTAATGGAAAAAGGCATGCCGGAAGAAGTCATTCCTACTTTGATTAAAGCAAGGAAAGAAGTAACCGTGCAACATTATCACCGAATTTGGCGAAAATATGTTGCGTGGTGCGAAGATCGGAGTGCTCCGACGGAGGAATTTCAACTGGGTCGATTCCTACATTTCCTGCAATCAGGATTGTCTATGGGTCTCAAATTGGGATCAATTAAGGTTCAAATTTCGGCCCTGTCGATTTTCTTTCAAAAAGAATTGGCTTCAGTCCCTGAAGTCCAGACCTTTGTTAAGGGAGTGCTGCATATACAGCCCCCTGTGGTGCCTCCAGTGGCACCGTGGGATCTCAATGTAGTTTTGGATTTTCTAAAATCTCATTGGTTTGAACCACTAAATAAGGTGGATTTGAAATATCTCACTTGGAAAGTGACCATGCTTCTAGCCCTGGCTTCTGCCAGGAGAGTGTCAGAATTGGCAGCTTTATCTTACAAAAGCCCATATCTGATTTTCCATTCGGACAGGGCAGAACTGCGGACTCGTCCGCATTTTCTCCCTAAGGTGGTGTCAGCATTTCATCTGAACCAGCCTATTGTAGTGCCTGCGGCTACAAGTGACTTGGAGGACTCCAAGTTACTGGACGTTGTCAGAGCATTAAAAATATATATTGCAAGAACAGCTGGAGTCAGAAAATCTGACTCGTTGTTTATATTGTATGCACCCAACAAGATGGGTGCTCCTGCGTCTAAGCAGACGATTGCTCGTTGGATCTGTAGCACAATCCAACTGGCACATTCTGTGGCAGGCCTGCCACAGCCTAAATCTGTAAAGGCCCACTCCACAAGGAAGGTGGGCTCATCTTGGGCGGCTGCCCAAGGGGTCTCGGCATTACAACTTTGCCGAGCAGCTACGTGGTCAGGGGAGAACACGTTTGTAAAATTTTACAAATTTGATACTCTGGCTAAGGAGGACCTGGAGTTCTCTCATTCGGTGCTGCAGAGTCATCCGCACTCTCCCGCCCGTTTGGGAGCTTTGGTATAATCCCCATGGTCCTTTCAGGAACCCCAGCATCCACTAGGACGATAGAGAAAATAAGATTTTACTTACCGATAAATCTATTTCTCGGAGTCCGTAGTGGATGCTGGGCGCCCATCCCAAGTGCGGATTATCTGCATAAATTGTACATAGTTATTGTTAACTTATTCGGGTTATTGTTGTAGGAAGCCATCTTTCAGAGGCTCCGCTGTTATCATACTGTTAACTGGGTTTAGATCACAAGTTGTACGGTGTGATTGGTGTGGCTGGTATGAGTCTTACCCGGGATTCAAAATCCTCCCTTATTGTGTACGCTCGTCCGGGCACAGTACCTAACTGGAGTCTGGAGGAGGGTCATAGGGGGAGGAGCCAGTGCACACCACCTGATCGGAAAAAGCTTTACTTTTTGTGCCCTGTCTCCTGCGGAGCCGCTATTCCCCATGGTCCTTTCAGGAACCCCAGCATCCACTACGGACTCCGAGAAATAGATTTATCGGTAAGTAAAATCTTATTTTCATTACCGAGGTTAAGGGTAGTAGGGGGCCACACGTTGAGCACTGAAACTGCATTTGGGTAGGGATCAAGAATGTGATAGGATGCAGGAAAGGTGATACAATGCATAGACTGCAGGGTTTTTGTTTAAGTAACTATTTTTGAAATAACAAAGTAAGGGTGGGTACACACTAGGCGATGTTCTCTATGAGCGCCATCGCCAAGTGTGTTCCCTTCCCTGCCGGAGCGGTCGGCGGCAATTGCTGTGGTTGTTGTTGCAATTGCTGTTGCAATCTTTTGCTGTCCACAATTGCGACTATATGCTAATATGGGCAGAAACTTGATCATAGGGACGCCCACTGCTGTCTCCTCATTTCCATCCCACGGTGTACAAGTGCTGAAACATCGGTACCGTCATCGCACATCGGATCATTACGCAGATTCTGAGCGCCTTTGAAGACGCGCAAGCTGAGCTGCTCTACAGTAGCAAGTGAGATCGCAACTGCTAATTTATGCACACCCAGTAGTAAACAACGTCTAAACAGCCATGACACGCCTCTGTGTGTTTTTATTTTTATTTTTTTTCCTTAACCCCATACTCTGGTACTGATTTGTGACGGAGCCAGGTACCTGCATTTATTAGATATTATTATTGTTTATTTTTAGGGTGCCACAAATATTCTGCAGCCCCACACACAACGGTAGTTGTAAGTCACGGGTATTTAACCGTAACACCTGTAGCATAAAACAACATAGGTACATGTAACGCATGTAGTATAAAACAACACAGGTACACGTAACGCATGTAGCATAAAACAACACGGGTAAACATAACACGTAGCATAAAACCTGTGTACTCAGCGTTTCACTAGTGTCCCTTTAGTTCCTAAACAAAATAAATATATATATATATATATATATATATATATATATATAGTTAGTTCCTAAAATGTGTGTGTATATATATATATATATATATATATATATATATATATATATATATATATATATATATATATATATATAAACAAACAGAAAATTCAGCACTCACCAAAGCAAGCTCACTTATCCTCACAACATCAATGAATAAATGATGGGGGTTTAGTTAGTGAATTGGCCAATTCACGGAAGCCTGCAAACCGATCGCCAAGGTACCCCACCTTCTTGCAGGTCCTACACTATCACAGAGTCCTAAAAATTAAAACCTGGCAACTGTATCACACATAATATAACTGCAAATATGCCTACTTGGTTTAATGTGTACCTGCCACATACTTTATGGCTTGTAAAGCACTTTGAGTCCTATTGGGTATGCTATCTGGGATTATTAACATATCAGTTCCAATGTGAGAATGTCTCAAGGGCAATTTGTTCCCAAATGTCAAAGCCTTTTAAAACCATATACCTTTAAACATTCCTTATAGTGAATAGTTCAGGTGTTCACATAATTCTCCAACTGCGCACAGTGCACTGTATTTTAACATGTTAAAATACTTTATTAAACATACATTTACAGTACACGGCGCCTAGTGCCGATTCGTCCATTTTAAAAATAAAATAAAAACTGGCAAATGCGCCAAGAGTTTATCCTGTGTGCCAGGCCTCTGGCCACTCTATATAAATATTATTATTATTATTAATAATAAAACAACAAGGTAAAAAACGTAACACACGGGGGAATGTAACGCATGTAGCATAACTACATGAGGAAACGTAACATGTAGCATAAAACTACACAGTACAAAAGTGCAACAAGAGTAATATAATACATTCCAAAAGGCCATATACAGTGATAACATGGGTGGAAGAATGCAGGTATGGATCGGCAGTAAATGAGGCGTAATACAGTATAGCAAATATGGATAGCAGGATGAAGAGCAAACAAACTGAATATTGAGGAAGGTAGATGGGCAAGCATTGGTGTGATTCTGCAATAAAGCCAATGTTACTCCATTTTGTTATATTATTGTGCACATGAGGGCTGGGAATACAAGAGGAAATGGGACCTTCTAAAGCGGAGCGGTTGGAGTTGAAACTACAGAGGTAGACATGGAAAGCAGAAGTTAGGCAGGGCACTGGCTGACTTTGAGGAATAGGTGAGTTTGTAGGGGGTGTTTGAAGCATTGGAGTCTGGAGATGAGTCTAAAAGAATGAGAAGAGGTGGGGTGCAGCAGTATTAGAGAACCTCCAAGGCGGGAGTATGGTCTAATTACCACAGGGAAGGGGAGGCTGTGGCCATTGTCTTGGCGGGGTTTAGTTGCAGGCCTTGCGTTGGCGAGGTCTAGTAGCGGCCGTTGTCTTGGTGGGGATTAATGGCGGGTATTGTCTTGGCAGAAAGGAATCGAGATGAGTTTGGAGCTATGGGGATTTGTGGGTGAGGATGAGTGTTTTAATCGGACTCCGTAGGGTATAAGGAGGCAATGTAAGCAGGGGCAGGAAGATGGATTAAACTGTTGTGAGTGGAAGGTGAATCTTGATGCAGTGTTGTGGATAGATTGAAGAGGAGAGGTGAATGATGGAAGGCCAGCCAGGCAGGAGGAGTTTGCAGATGTAGAAGGAATATGAGTAGAGCGTGGATAAGGGTTATTGGTGAGAGCAGATGGTGGTGGTGTCAGCAGTGAGGGAGGGCTAGGGAGCCTTGGGATAGAGGGAGGGCAGTGAGGGCGGTTTTGGATATGTTTAGTTTCAGAAAGTATTGCCTCTAGTAAGACCACAACCTGTTCTGTTGCGTGTGGTCTGATTAGTAAGCCATGCAGCGTCTCCTGTACATACTGCCATTTAGCTGTCACATCTGAAGAGCGTTACTCTGCGTGATTTATATCATTTAGAGCGAAACCTTCAATTATCCTATTAACAAGTTTCGTCTGTCAGTTTTATTTCTGTTCATTTTTACAGACTACTTCACTTTAGCATATACTCTATACTGGCTGTATAAAATAAGGTGTGTTACTGCGTTGTGTACACCCAGCCTTTTCCCCACGGAACCCCACAGTTATACTGAATGCATGTGTGAGATACTAGGCACCTGGGTAACGTGTGGATGAGAGGCGTCTGCTCTATACAACACCTTTTTCCTGTGCGCCTCCCGGGAGTCCCCTGTTGTATCTCCCAGTGTGTGACGGACCGCATGGCCCTTAGGTGCTGTGGCTCTCAGTCTCCTGGCACCTTAAAGTGACATCCCACCGGATTTATTGACCCGTGTCAATATCTGCTTTGTGTGTGTCTTGTTTTATTGACTTAATGCCCTTTTATTTAGCTTTATGTTTTGTTTCTCTTGGAATCATATTCGCTGGGGCTATGCTCTGTCAGCCCGGCCCTGGGTCACAATGAGGCACACCACACTTATATGGACTTATTATATGTGTTCTATATATTTGTTTTCTTGGACAGTAAATGTGAGTTAGTACACCATTCAGCCATCAAAATACTCCTATAAAAAATATTATGTTCATATTTTCTGGAACCACCTTCATTTCTTAGTTGTGTTTTAGTAAAATTACTACATTTCTCTTACGTCCTAGAGGATGCTGGGGACTCCGTAAGGACCATGGGGTATAGACGGGCTCCGCAGGAGACATGGGCACTCTAAGACTTTAGATGGGTGTGAACTGGCTCCTCTCTCTATGCCCCTCCTCCAGACCTCAGTTAAAGAACTGTGCCCAGAGGAGACGGACAGTACGCGGAAAGGATTTTTGTTAATCTAAGGGCGAGATACATACCAGCCACACCAATCACACCGTATAAAATGGTATATACTAAACCAGTTAACAGTATGAACAAAACAGCATCAGCCAGAGACTGATCTCAACTGTAACATAACCCTTATGTAAGCAACAACTATATACAAGCCTTGCAGAAGTAGTCCGCACTTGGGACGGGCGCCCAGCATCCTCTACGGACTAGGAGAAAAAGATTTACCGGTAGGTTTAAAATCTTATTTTCTCTTACGTCCTAGAGGATGCTGGGGACTCCGTAAGGACCATGGGGTTTATACCAAAGCTCCAGACCGGGCGGGAGAGCGCGGATGACTGCAGCACCGATTGAGCAAACATAAGGTCCTCATCGGCCAGGGTATCAAACTTGTAGAATTTTGCAAAAGTGTTTGAACCCGACCAAGTAGCTGCTCGGCAAAGCTGTAATGCCGAGACGCCTCGGGCAGCCGCCCAAGAAGAGCCCACCTTCCTAGTGGAATGGGCCTTTACCGATTTTGGTAACGGCAATCCAGCCGTAGAATGAGCCTGCTGAATCGTGTTACAGATCCAGCGAGCAATAGTCTGCTTAGAAGCAGGAGCGCCAACCTTGTTGGCCGCATACAGGACAAACAGTGCCTCTGTTTTCCTAACTCGAGCCGTCCAGGCTACATAAATTTTTAAGGCCCTGACTACATCAAGGGACTTGGAATCCTCCAAGTCACCCGTAGCCACAGGCACCACAATAGGTTGGTTCATATGGAACGACGAAACCACCTTAGGTAGAAATTGAGGACGAGTTCTCCCTTATTTTTACCTATGATGATTTATAATGAGCTTTGGCCAAAGTCTGACTCCAACAGCCCCCTATAAACGCGCAAGTGGCCACATACATGAGATTGGATAAGGCCAGTCGCTTGGCGGTCAGGCCCAACACTTAGATCGTGCAGAGGTTTTGTGCATTCCTCATCGTCATCATCCGATAACAATCCGTATTGCTGATCATATTATCTTATTAGATGTACAAAACCCATGTTTAGAAAAAAAAACAAATAAAAGAAAAGTTTTTTTTTTTAAACCAATATTTTTTTTTTTTGCATTGTTTTAATGGAATTTTTTTTTTAATCATTATTAGAAACCTTGATCAACCATGTTTTAATGCTTACCAACATTAATAATGCTGTTAGGCTTTGATTTATTTTACGTCTTTCAAGAAATCTACTTTTTTTACAGTTTTTATTATTCCTATTACATCTGAATAATATATGTAGATAAACCTATTAATACATAGTCCCTTGTGACTGATTTTTATAGTAAATCCTGTAAAATACTTTGTTTTTAATTAGTTTTATAGTCTTCTCCTTTTTGTTCTGTATCTTGCAACCCATTCCATCTGCCACTCAGAGTGACTGCTTATCATGTGCTTTTCCTTCTCTCACTTATACCCCTTTTACACTCGCACAGCCGGGTCACTCCCGGGATGCATTCCCGGGACTGACCCCTTTCACACTGCAGTAAGACCTGGGATCGACCCGGGACAGCCCCATTTACACTGATCCCGGGATATCCCTATGTAAGTCAGGTGCTGGAGGCGGAGCCAAAGGCAGTGGGGCGTGAAAAGGAGAGATGGACACATCGGAGCACCCTCATCGATGGCTACCATCGATAGCGATGTAATCACTAACCATCGATGGTATAAAAAAAACAAATACATATATTTAAAAATAAAAATATATATGTGATCATCTACCATCGATGGTTTTAAGCATCAGGGCTTCATTCCCGGGCAGCTCAGTCTGTTAAGCAAACTTGGGGAAGGAGGACGAGGGTTACACTAATGTGTGAAGAGACGTCATCCACCCGAAACGCCATTATAAAGATGAGGTCTCCGGCAAGGCGAATGGGCTCTGAAAGATGACATCATCTTTTCTGAGCCCAAGACAGCTCCAATCCGAGGCCTTTTAACAGTCCCGGGTAGTAAATCCCGGGACGGGCACTTTCACACTACACAGCTTCCCAGGGCGGTCCCGGATTCAACCCAGGTCGAGACCTGGGTTGAAATCCCGGGATGCTCGTCCCGGGAAATTGTCCCTTTACCCATTCACACTGAGAAAAATCCCGGGATGATGTGTGTTCATGTGTAATATCCCGGGATTTTTCTGCGAGTGTAAAAGGGGTATAATACTCCTCTTACACTGCCAGCTGGAATAATCGGTATTCCAACTCGGGTAGCTTGCAGTGTTGAACACGAGTTCTTCCCGGCAAGCTGTGCTGTGTAAACGGGAAGCCGGGTCGATGCGTCTCGTTTCCAGTTCACAGTGAATGGACAGGCGGCGCTTGATGATTATGTGATCTCCAAGCGCCGCCCCCCACCGCGTCACCGCTGATGTCACCAACCTGGCAATATGCCGGGTTGGAATCGGCAGCTACATAGGAACGCTTCATTTGGTGTAAAAGCGGTATTAGACCGTCTTCTACACCATGCTCCTTATATCTGCACCTAGTCCCCTGTTTCAGCCACCATGATGCTTATTTCAGTGTCATGTCCATTGATGCAGACTGTTTATATCCCTTCTACTTGTCCTACATTGTTGTGTACTGTAAGGCACTGTTCTTGTTTTGTTTATGTACCTTGTTAGTCGCTGCGGAACCCTTGTGGCGCTACATCAATAAAGGATGATGATGCTAGTAATAATACAAAGTACACACAGAGATAGATGAAATTGAAAATAAGAACAACAAGTTAATGTTAAGCATTAGTCCTACTTAATACTTATTATAATTAAATAAATGAAATAGTAATTAAATATGGAAAATACAATCACTTTTCAGAGAAACAAACGCACAGACGTAGGCGTTAAGCATTAGCACTGGGCATGCCACTGGCATTAAACACTTTCATTAAAACACTTGTTGTTTTTAGTATAATAGGCTTTTTTAAGAAGTCACGGCGCAGTGTCGTGACACACAATAAAAAACTAGAAAGAAAGAAAAACATTTGGCTTAAACCAGCCAACCCGGATAAAATCCTATAGAAAGAATGGTTATATTTGGCAGTCACTATGTATTTCCGCATATTCATGTGTGGGTACTCCTGCACGTGTTCAGATTTCTCTCCCACACCACCCTGCATACGGCATCAGCTTCTGCATTTATTCTGCACAGGGTGAAGGGAACCAGTCCGCTTACATTCTCCTGAACTGGTTTGGCCGCAGAGTTCTGCACTGGCTCATACGTTTATATAAACTCGTTTGTGTTCTAGAAGTGTATAATTAATGAAGGAGTAGAAATGTTATGGTAATTACACCTAATTTCCTTTTCATGAGACACATTCCTCAGGTCAGCGTGGTGGCACTGATGGAAATCCTGTAGCTTCTCACACTTTGTGGCCCAGTCTCCCTGGCATCCTGCTTATACTCCCCAGCTGGTATAACCTGCTCCTGCTACGTGATGTCACTGTGGAATGACGTATCGCAGGAGTTGCACTTTACTCTGAAGCATTTCTCACACATTGTGCAGTATAATCACTGATTCTACCGCATCGGGTGTTTGTGGCAGAGGGATGTAGGTCTGATGCCTCAGTCTGAGAGCTTCTAGTGCCAGCAGCTGAGGATCTAGTGACCTCTGAGTTGTTGGTGGACGTGGATCCACGGTAAACATCAAGCAAATAACTTGTTTCTCGTGGTTCTGTTTCTGATTGTCCCCCTGTGACACAATGATTCTGTTACCACGTCTCCTCCTCATGCGCTAATCCTCTTGTGTCCTCCTAGGTCTCTCCGGACATGATTAATTGGATCTCAGGACACCAGAACCGGTCTACAATGTCCGAATAACATCTATGACAGCTGTGAGGTGAGTTGTGGGGATTCATTAATTGCTTTCATTGTATATGGCAGGCTTGGTTGTTCAGAACAACCTCTCGGCCCCTTTCCGTAGTGGCCCGCTGAATCTATACTTGAGAATGAGCCAACGTTGTATCGGCTATCCAGACGCTCGGGTACTGCATACTAAGCAAGCCTTTTCTTTAATGAATTCTTCAGGTGCAATGACCTGGGGGATGAACTGGGAAAACTGCACCAATAGTGAGGGACTCTGGTCCCAGTTTTCCTCCTTTTGGATTTTATTTGGGGTGTGAGGGACAATTAAAATTTCGCAGCGAACAGTAGCTTAAGTGCATGCTGTTGTGTAATGCAGAATTTCCCAAACTCAGCTGTTACAGTCCAGGTTTTAAGGATATCCATGCTTAAGCACATGTGACTTCATTAGTACCTCAGTCAGTTTGATTTAACCGTCTGGACTTCAACATGGACATCCTTAAAACCTGGACTGTAATGGCGGCGTTTAGGAAACTCTGGTGTAAGGCAACATATAAACATATCTGTGTCAATATAACACAAAACAGAGAGAAAATCTTAAACTGTCCACAATAAAAAGCTCTGTCACTAACTAAAAAACCCATTGGAACAGTCCTTATCTATTTTTGGTGTTATAACGTAACTGCCCTGTAATAAGCTACTCTGGGATTCAGTTCCTCTGTATGCTATGTGTAATCCTAACTCCGGCCATGTGACATGTTTTGGGATTTATTTCTTTTTGGACTGATTTTACCATGCAATCTCTGAGATTGATTGACTCAATAAACATATTTCTATGGACATATAATCATTTTCAGTGGAATAGTTTTAAGCTGATTTTGGTGACACCTGATGCTTTAATCCCATTACCGCTGGCTGTGCATCAGGTGATTTGCAGAACCATGCACAGTCTGAGGGGAATGAGGAATACTGAATGTGACAGGGCCTGCCGGGCGGTGATGCCAGCGGCTGGGGAATCAGGCTGGGAATGAATAAGTCAGGGTGACAGGCTCTCCTCTCAGGTGTACGACTGTGTACTGGAAACGTCCCTCAGGGGTGTGGATGCAGTCAGTGTTAGTATTGTCTCTCTGATGAATAAAGAAGAATGGTACCAATCCTCGTGGTGCCATAAATAAACGTTCTTGTTATTGGCGCCTGCGGTATAAAACCATACGGAGTACACCGCGCCAGTAGCCGCAGGCTGCCATGTGCGCACCCATTGACACTTACTTCAGCTTGTGGACCTAGAGCAGCAGTCTGGGAAATTTGTGTATCTGCCCTCTGCTGCCCCGAGGAATAATTGATTTCCAAGAATATTGGTGCACACTACTAAATGCAGTCCGCCGCAGCTAGGGGGCAGCGCTGACTCTGAAGGAGGAGCAGTTCAGGGGTCACCCACGGCGAATATCTTATAGTGCCTGGGTGCATCTTATGTGATTACCCGTGATCAGGTTTCTTGCTTTTTCTTTTTTATGTATGGAAATCTGTGCTCTGAAATAGGGCAGTGTACAGCAGCGATAATATTACAGAATCGTGTCACAGACAATCGTGTCACAGACAGTAAAACATTAGCCAATCTAAAATATAATGGTTAATCAGAAAATAAAGCTTGGAAACTAACGCAGGGGGGAATGGCGGCATAGCCCTGCCATGTACAGGGTACAGTGATATTAAAGAGTAGGAGAGTCTCTGGTTCCGCTGTACAGCTGATTAGTATACTCTGGGGTATATTCAATTGAAGTCGAAACTGCCGTCTTGTCGGAAAGACGTCAGTTTTCGACTTTTGCAGGTCGGAAGGGGTTCGCACCTATTCAATCCCTGGCTTTTTTTATCCGACAAGTCGGGGAATTAGATTTGTCAGAAAGCTCGTGGATCGGCGGAATAGCTGCCGATCCGCGTGCTTCTGTCGGAAACGTGGCCAAATCTGACAGATTTTGGCCCTGTTTCCGACCACCTCAATCCAACTTAAAAAAATAAATAAAAAAGTCGAACTGAGATGAGGGAGCTAAGAGGAGGAGACGGGGGAGAGCAGCGGCTACAGCACAGCATATGCAGGAGGTTGTGTCACAGCCGCCGCTCACGGCAGCAATCACCCGGCTCCCGCAAGCGAGGTCTCGCTTGCTGGAGCCGGGTGGACGCGCCGTGAGGTCTGGCGGCGGTGCCACATCCTCCTACAACGCTGCTGTAGCTCCGTCTCCCCCCTCTCCTCCTCTCGGCTCCCGCATCTCAATTCGACTCTTTTTAAAGTCGAATTGAGATGGGCATTGAATAGCCCTTGTCGGATCCATTCCGACAAATGCAAGTCGGAATGGATCCGACTTCAATTGAATATACCTCTCTGTATTGCTTAACCCTACTTAGAAAAGGGGTGAATTTCATTCTAACTGCTACGTAAATCTATGTCAGCGCCCTTTTCATGCTGTTTGCAATTGGATCTTTACAAATGGCCATTACATATATAAATTGACATGCAAAGAAAAAGCAATGGACTACGTCAGCTGAGGTCCAGTAATGGCACCTCTCCACATCATAACAGTCTTTATTCCATTCCTTATGTGTGCCGGTGTACAGGACATAAACAACAAGGGGTATTTCTCATTTTCCCATTGTTCGTTCAGCTGTGTGAATGTTACTATGTGAATCTCCTGTACGTAGCTTCTTGTTTTGGGTGTCTTAGTCCCGCCACCTTCCCCCTTCCCCCTTCCATTTACTCACAATCAATAAGACTTTTAGGAGCATGTGTCCTCCAAGTCGCAATCAATATCAGTCTGGCACCATCCCAGAGGCGCGTAATCCTTGTACTTATCAGCAATATGAGCTGCCTGACCTATTCCAAGTCCTGCATCTTATTCTCATCAGCATCTCTAATACATAGATGTCCTTTCATTGCACAGGACACCCGGACAGATGGTCCTTAGGTGTTCTGTGCTTTATGTGGCTATTATCTGTGTACAGTCATCCGCCGATACCTGCCGTTTAGGGTGGGATCAGATGGAGATGTCTGTGTTAAGTCAGTGACTGCCTGGCCCTCGTAGCGTGGCCCCTTAATGGGGTATAGCCGCGATATGCATATAGGGCCTTCGCTGGGTAAGTGAAGATCTCAGCACGTGGGGTAAGTGCAGTTTCTCCTATCTGTTATATATATTATGATATGTATACATACATACATAAATATATAATGAATCTTTGAGGCTGATCTGGGTGGAGTAGAGGCTGTCACAGCTGAAAGCTGATATAATGTGGAACCGATTATATTAAACCATGAACATACTTGAAATTGCACATACGTGTGTGTAGTGAATGGATGGCGTTGTATGTCCTCCCGTCACATACAGCAGGAAAGTTACATGTATTACACATCTGAGTACAGAGCATGGGGTTGTATCTGTGGATCTGTGACCTTGTCTCATCTTCTCTCTCAGGACGACCTGTCAGACATGCAGTCCTCAGGACACCGCTTCCGTGACGTGGAGCACCATCCTCTTCTTAACGAAAGTGATGGCTATAACGCCTCGCCATCAGAGGGCGAGCTAGCGGACAAGCTGTGGTTCATACGTGACGGCTGCGGCATGGTCTGTGCCGTGATCACGTGGATGCTGGTCTTTTATGCAGACTTTGTGGTGACTTTTGTTATGTTGCTGCCCTCCAGAGACTTTTGGTATTCTGTGATTAACGGGACACTCTTCAACTGCTTTGCGGTGTTGGCGCTGACCTCTCACCTAAGGACAATGCTGACCGACCCGGTGAGTACCAGGCACCCTCTTCGGCTAGGGGCGCCCTTACCCGCCCTCTTCGGCTAGGGGCGCCCTTACCCGCCCTGTCGGCTAGGGGCGCCCTTACCCGCCCTGTCGGCTAGGGGCGCCCTTACCCGCCCTGTCGGCTAGGGGCGCCCTTACCCGCCCTGTCGGCTAGGGGCGCCCTTACCCGCCCTGTCGGCTAGGGGCGCCCTTACCCGCCCTGTCGGCTAGGGGCGCCCTTACCCGCCCTGTCGGCTAGGGGCGCCCTTACCCGCCCTGTCGGCTAGGGGCGCCCTTACCCGCCCTGTCGGCTAGGGGCGCCCTTACCCGCCCTGTCGGCTAGGGGCGCCCTTACCCGCCCTGTCGGCTAGGGGCGCCCTTACCCGCCCTGTCGGCTAGGGGCGCCCTTACCCGCCCTGTCGGCTAGGGGCGCCCTTATGTCCAGGAGTTTTACATATTTGCATCACTTGCTTATTATCAAGTGCTATGTAACCAATGACCAGAAATGTCCTGTTCGGTTTCCTGAGCGCAGCGACCTTCATTCCATGTGGTGATAAACTGCTTTTCTCGTGTTTTCCGTGGTGCCTGTAGGGGGCAGTGCCCAAAGGAAACGCCACTAAGGAGTATATGGAGAGTTTACAGCTGAAGCCCGGAGAAGTGATTTATAAATGTCCAAAATGTTGCAGTATCAAACCGGAGCGCGCTCACCACTGCAGGTAATCCCCCGGTATCACTATGACATCACTTTCATGTGCGCACACTCTGTAATGGTGTTCAGACGCATCCAGGTGTTGGGCTCGGACTGAGTTGTTGCCATTATGTCGGACCTGAATTAAGACCTGCGTAAGGGGAGTGGCCACTCGCACTTTCTGCACTCTCATGTCGGAATGACAATAACTTGGCTTATACCACTATTCTCCAGCCAATGTTCCTAAATTCCGGGTCCTGTGACTGATAGACTGTACGCTGGGGGCACTAGTGGGGCCACTGCCCCGGGTATGGTGCATTGTTTGACCTTTCACCTTCAGGTCTGAGATGTAAAGCTGTGGTCTACATTTCTCTCTCTGTATTGTTCCTCTGCGTGAGTGTCTGTGGATAAAGCACAGACAGTGTAACATCGCCGTTTCTCTGTCTGTCCCAGTATTTGCAAGCGATGCATCCGGAAGATGGATCACCACTGCCCGTGGGTGAATAACTGCGTGGGGGAAAAGAACCAGAGGTTCTTCGTGCTGTTCACTGTGAGTCCTTCTCAATATGTAATGCCCCGGTTCATGCAAAGTGCTGCTGGTGTAACGCAGGTCAGATGTCTCCTGTTACAGCTCCTTCTCTTGTCCGACCCCAGCCACGGTGTAATGAGAGCTGACAATGTGGTATTGGTCTTTTATCGATGAGACCAGGATACTCTTATTGGTCAGCCGATAATGTTCATTACTGCTAATGGGAGTCTTCAGCTAATCATAGATCTTGGTGTTGGTCTACTATAGAGAGGAAGGGGGATTCAGGTGATTGGTAACTGTAGCGAGGGAAGGGGGAACCCAGGTGCTGGGCTACTTTAGAGAAGGAGTTAAGCCCTGGTGCTGGGTTACTATATGGAGTGGGGGGGGGGGGGGGCTTTAGGCACTGGTGCTGGGTTACTATAGGGGGCGTTTGGGCACTGGTGTTGGGTTACTATAGGGAAGGAGGGAAGACCCTGGTTCTGGGCTACTGCAGGTAGGGAGGAATACCCTGCTGCTGGGCTACTGTAGGAACGGTGGGGTACCTGGTGCTGGGTTACTGTAGGGAAGGTGGAGGACCCTGCTGCTGGGCTACTGTAGGAACGGTGGGGTACCTGGTGCTGGGTTACTGTAGGGAGGGTGGAGGACCCTGGTGCTGGGTTACTGTAGGGAGGGTGGAGGATCCTGGTGCTGGGTTACTGTAGGGAGGGTGGAGGACCCTGGTGCTGGGTTACTGTAGGGAAGGTGAAGGACCCTGGTGCTGGGTTACTGTAGGGAAGGTGAAGGACCCTGGTGCTGGGTTACTGTAGGGAAGGTGGAGGACCCTGGCACTGGGTTACTGTAGGGAGGGTGGAGGACCCTGGTGCTGGGTTACTGTAGGGAAGGTGGGGGACCCTGGTGCTGGGTTACTGTAGGGAGGGTGGAGGACCCTGGTGCTGGGTTACTGTAGGGAAGGTGGGGGACCCTGGTGCTGGGTTACTGTAGGGAGGGTGGAGGACCCTGGTGCTGGGTTACTGTAGGGAAGGTGGAGGACCCTGGTGCTGGGTTACTGTAGGGAGGGTGGAGGACCCTGGTGCTGGGTTACTGTAGGGAGGGTGGGGTACCTGGTGCTGGGTTACTGTAGGGAGGGTGGAGGACCCTGGCGCTGGGTTACTGTAGGGAGGGTGGAGGACCCTGGTGCTGGGTTACTGTAGGGAGGGTGGAGGACCCTGGCGCTGGGATACTGTAGGGAGGGTGGAGGACCCTGGTGCTGGGTTACTGTAGGGAAGGTGGAGGACCCTGGCGCTGGGTTACTGTAGGGAGGGTGGAGGACCCTGGCGCTGGGTTACTGTAGGGAGGGTGGAGGACCCTGGTGCGGGTTACTGTAGGGAGGGTGGAGGACCCTGGTGCTGGGTTACTGTAGGGAAGGTGGAGGACCCTGGTGCTGGGTTACTGTAGGGAGGGTGGAGACCCTGGCGCTGGGTTACTGTAGGGAGGGTGGAGGACCCTGGTGCGGGTTACTGTAGGGAGGGTGGAGGACCCTGGCGCTGGGTTACTGTAGGGAGGGTGGAGGACCCTGGTGCTGGGTTACTGTAGGGAAGGTGAAGGACCCTGGTGCTGGGTTACTGTAGGGAGGGTGAAGGACCCTGGTGCTGGGTTACTGTAGGGAAGGTGGAGGACCCTGGTGCTGGGTTACTGTAGGGAAGGTGGGGGACCCTGGTGCTGGGTTACTGTAGGGAGGGTGGAGGACCCTGGTGCTGGGTTACTGTAGGGAGGGTGGAGGACCCTGGTGCTGGGATACTGTAGGGAGGGTGGAGGACCCTGGTGCTGGGTTACTGTAGGGAGGGTGGAGGACCCTGGTGCTGGGTTACTGTAGGGAGGGTGGAGGATCCTGGTGCTGGGTTACTGTAGGGAGGGTGGGGTACCTGGTGCTGGGTTACTGTAGGGAGGGTGGAGGACCCTGGTGCTGGGTTACTGTAGGGAAGGTGAAGGACCCTGGTGCTGGGTTACTGTAGGGAAGGTGGAGGACCCTGGCACTGGGTTACTGTAGGGAGGGTGGAGGACCCTGGTGCTGGGTTACTGTAGGGAAGGTGGGGGACCCTGGTGCTGGGTTACTGTAGGGAAGGTGGAGGACCCTGGTGCTGGGTTACTGTAGGGAAGGTGGGGGACCCTGGTGCTGGGTTACTGTAGGGAGGGTGGAGGACCCTGGTGCTGGGTTACTGTAGGGAGGGTGGAGGATCCTGGTGCTGGGTTACTGTAGGGAGGGTGGGGTACCTGGTGCTGGGTTACTGTAGGGAGGGTGGAGGACCCTGGTGCTGGGTTACTGTAGGGAGGGTGGAGGACCCTGGTGCTGGGTTACTGTAGGGAAGGTGAAGGACCCTGGTGCTGGGTTACTGTAGGGAAGGTGGAGGACCCTGGCGCTGGGTTACTGTAGGGAGGGTGGAGGACCCTGGTGCTGGGTTACTGTAGGGAAGGTGGGGGACCCTGGTGCTGGGTTACTGTAGGGAAGGTGGAGGACCCTGGTGCTGGGTTACTGTAGGGAAGGTGGGGGACCCTGGTGCTGGGTTACTGTAGGGAGGGTGGAGGACCCTGGTGCTGGGTTACTGTTGGGAGGGTGGAGGACCCTGGTGCTGGGATACTGTAGGGAGGGTGGAGGACCCTGGTGCTGGGTTACTGTAGGGAGGGTGGAGGACCCTGGTGCTGGGTTACTGTAGGGAGGGTGGAGGATCCTGGTGCTGGGTTACTGTAGGGAGGGTGGGGTACCTGGTGCTGGGTTACTGTAGGGAGGGTGGAGGACCCTGGTGCTGGGTTACTGTAGGGAAGGTGAAGGACCCTGGTGCTGGGTTACTGTAGGGAAGGTGGAGGACCCTGGCGCTGGGTTACTGTAGGGAGGGTGGAGGACCCTGGTGCTGGGTTACTGTAGGGAAGGTGGGGGACCCTGGTGCTGGGTTACTGTAGGGAAGGTGGAGGACCCTGGTGCTGGGTTACTGTAGGGAAGGTGGGGGACCCTGGTGCTGGGTTACTGTAGGGAGGGTGGAGGACCCTGGTGCTGGGTTACTGTAGGGAGGGTGGAGGACCCTGGTGCTGGGATACTGTAGGGAGGGTGGAGGACCCTGGTGCTGGGTTACTGTAGGGAGGGTGGAGGACCCTGGTGCTGGGTTACTGTAGGGAGGGTGGAGGACCCTGGTGCTGGGTTACTGTAGGGAGGGTGGAGGACCCTGGTGCTGGGATACTGTAGGGAGGGTGGAGGACCCTGGTGCTGGGTTACTGTAGGGAAGGTGGAGGACCCTGGTGCTGGGTTACTGTAGGGAGGGTGGAGGACCCTGGTGCTGGGTTACTGTAGGGAAGGTGGAGGACCCTGGCGCTGGGTTACTGTAGGGAGGGTGGAGGACCCTGGTGCTGGGTTACTGTAGGGAGGGTGGAGGACCCTGGCGCTGGGTTACTGTAGGGAGGGTGGAGGACCCTGGTGCCGGGTTACTGTAGGGAGGGTGGAGGACCCTGGCGCTGGGTTACTGTAGGGAGGGTGGAGGACCCTGGCGCTGGGTTACTGTAGGGAGGGTGGAGGACCCTGGTGCTGGGTTACTGTAGGGAAGGTGGAGGACCCTGGTGCTGGGTAACTGTAGGGAGGGTGGAGGACCCTGGCGCTGGGTTAATGTAGGGAGGGTGGAGGACCCTGGTGCCGGGTTACTGTAGGGAAGGTGGGGGACCCTGGTGCTGGGTTATTGTAGCAAAGGGTGGAGGACCCTGTTGCTGGGTTGCTATAGGGTGGTTGGTGGCCCTGGTGTTGGGTTAGTATAGGGAGTGAAGGGGTTTCAGGTGCTGAGCACACTGGAAATATCACAAGTATCTGACCAGCATAATCTTTGCCGTAGACACGGTCACCTAATCAATCCTTCTCTATCTTTCAGATGTACATAGCTCTGATCTCCCTCCATGCTCTTATCCTTTGCGGCCTGCAGCTTTTCATCTGTGTCAGGGGACAGTGGATGGGTAAGTGGCTGTACCTACCTTCTATGCTTCCCCAAATGTTCCATACTGGCAGGTGGCTGATCTGGAAACATAGGGTGTCAGAAAGTTGCGCGCCCCCCCCCCCCCTCTCCTATATGTAGAGAAGCGTCACTATCCCTCACCTTCCCCTCCCACACAGACGCCACCTGTGCACATGGTTCTGTGCTGGTCGTATGCTGGGCAGTAAAATGAGCGCTAGGAAACTGCGATGGTATAGTATATTGTTATAATACTTATTTCTCATTCGTCCTAGAGGATGCTGGGGACTCCAAAAGGACCATGGGGTATAGACGGAATCCGCAGGAGACATGGGCACTTTAAGAGTTTAAATGGGTGTGAACTGGCTCCTCCCTCTATGCCCCTCCTCCAGACCTCAGTTAGATTCTATGCTCAGAGAGACTGGACACACACTAGGGGAGCTCTCCTGAGTTTCTCTAGAAAATACTTTTGTTAGGTTTATTTTCAGGGAGCACTGCTGGCAACAGGCTTCCTGCATCGTGGGACTGAGGGGAGAGAAGCAGACCTACTTCTGTGAGTTTAAAGGCTCTGCTTCTTAGGCTACTGGACACCATTAGCTCCAGAGGGTCCGATCACTTGGTGCGCCTAGCTGCTCGTTCCCGGAGCCGTGCCGCCGTCCCCCTCTCAGAGCCTGAGGAGAGAAGCTGGGTGAGTAGCAGAAGCAAGAAGACTTCAGAGGCGGCAGAAGACTTCTGATCTTCGGAGGTACCGCGCAGCGCGCCATTGCTCCCACACACCAACGACACTATATGGGGGCAGGGCGCAGGGGGGGCGCCCTGGGCAGCAATTAAACCTCATTTTGGGCACTGGCATGACAGTATACAGTGCATAGGCACTGTATACAGACCCCCGCCAGTATAAATAAAAGCGGAACAGAAGCGAGCCATGTAGGGGGGCGGGGCTTCATCCTCCAGCTCTAATCAGCGCCATTTTCTCTCCACAGCAAGCTGCAGAGACGCTGGTCCTGGCCCTTCACTTCTGTATCAAGTAACAGGGTGCAAAAGCAGGGGGGACACAGCTTAACATAGAAACATAGAATTTGACGGCAGATAAGAACCACTTGGCCCATCTAGTCTGCTCCTCTTTTTATCCTTCAGGTAATCTCAACCCTTTTTGAACCTTAATTCTTGGTTAATTCTTTGTATTCATATGCCTATCCCAAGCATGTTTAAATTGCTCTACAGTCCTAGCCTCTACCACCTCTGATGGGAGGCTATTCCACTTATCCACTACCCTTTCTGTGAAGTAATTTTTCCTTAAATTTCCCCTGAACCTGCCTCCCTTATTTGGTGTTGTATTGATTTACATATAAAAGCGCTGCTAGGTCTGGGTGCTGGGTGTGAGCTGGCAAACTCCCTTTCTGTCTCTCTGAAGGGCCTTACTGTGGGTCTGTCCCCTATAGCTCAGTGTGATTGTGGGTGTCGGTACACGTGTGTCGACATGTCTGAGGCTGGATGCTCTTCCCAGGAGGAGGCTGGTGCGGGGGCAGAATAGACTGTGGGAGTGACTCCGTCGGCACCGCCGACTGCTGATTGGGTGGATATGTGGAATGTTTTAAATGCAAGTGTGGCTTTGTTGCATAAGAGATTAGACAAATCTGAGTCTCAGAACCAAGCATGGAGACAATCCATGGGAGATGTTTTGTCACAAACTCAGACTTCAGGGTCACAGAAGCGTACGTTTACCCATATAAAAGATACAGATACCGACACGGATTCAGACTCCAGTGTCGACTATAATGATGCCAAGTTGAATCCCAAACTGGCTAAGAGCATTCAGTACATGATTGTGGCTATAAAGGATGTGTTACATATCACTGAGGACCCCGCTGTCCCTGAGACGAGGGTCTGTATGTTTAAAGGAAAGAAACCTGAGGTAACGTTTCCTCCCTCTCATGAACTTAACGCTCTTTTTGAAAAGGCTTGGGAAGCTACTGACAAAAAGTGGCTGATTCCCAGGAGAATTTCTATGGCATACCCGTTTCCCTCTGAGGATAGGTTAGGGTGGGAGTCATCTCCCACGGTGGACAAAGCTTTGGCGCGATTGTCCAAGAAGGTGGCGCTACCGTCCCCTGACACGGCAGCCCTTAAAGATCCTGCAGATCGTAAACCGGAAACTACTTTGAAATCTATTTATTTCACTACGGGTACGCTGCTTAGGCCGGCCGTAGCATCGGCATGGGTGAGTAGCGCGATTGAAAAATGGGCAGATAACTTGTCATCTGACTTAGACACCCTGGATAGGGATAGCGTGCTTTTGACGCTGGGTCATATCAAGGACGCTGCAGTCTGTCTAAGGGATGCTGCGAGAGATATTGGCCTCTTGGGATCAAGGGCCAATGCCATGGCAATCTCGGCTAGGAGGTCGTTGTGGACTCATCAATGGAATGGTGATGCTGATTCTAAAAAGGCTATGGAGGCTCTGCCCTATAAAGGTGGAGTTTTGTTTGGAGAAGGTCTTGCGGAACTGGTTTCTACAGCTACCGCGGGTAAGTCTTCATTTCTGCCTTTTGCCCCTACACAGCAGAAGAAAACGCCTCACTATTAGATGCAGTCCTTTCGGTCTAATAAATTCAAGAAAGGACGAGGGTCCTCCTTCCTTGCTGCTAGAGGCAAGGGGAGGGGAAAAAGGTCGCCGGCTGTGGCTAGCTCCCAGGAGCAGAAGTCCTCCACGGCTTCTGCTAAGTCCACCGCATGACGCTGGGGCTCCCATGTGGGAGTCCGCACCGGTGGGGGCGCGTCTTCAGCTCTTCAGTCAGGTCTGGGTTCACTCAGGCCTAGATCCTTGGGTGCTGGAAATTGTGACCCAAGGATACAAACTGGAGTTTCAAGACGTGCCCCCACACCGATTTTTCAAATCGGCCTTGCCAGCTTCTCTTCCGGAAAGGGAGGTAGTGTGTGCTGCAATACACAAGCTGTGTCAGCAGCAAGTCATTGTCGCGGTACCCACGTCACAACGGGGGGAAGGGTTTTATTCAAGCCTGTTCATGGTCCCGAAGCCGGATGGTTTGGTCAGACCGATTCTGAACTTAATATCCCTAAATCTGTTTTTAAGAAGGTTCAAATTCAAGATGGAATCTCTCCAAGCAGTGATTTCCAGTCTGGAAGGGGGGGATTTTATGGTGTCAGTCGACATAAAGGATGCTTACCTGCATGTCCCCATATATCCTCCTCATCAGGCGTACCTGAGGTTCGCGGTTCAGGATTGTCATTACCAGTTTCAGACGTTGCCGTTTGGTCTTTCCACGGCCCCGAGGATTTTCACCAAAGTAATGGTGGTGCTCCTGCACAAGCAAGGGGTCACAATTATCCCGTACTTGGACGATCTCCTGATAAAGGCGAGATCAAAGGAGCAGTTGCTGAAAAACGTTGCGCTCTCCCTGACTGTTCTGCAACAACATGGCTGGCTCCTAAATTTGCCAAAGTCACAGTTGATTCCAACAACACGGCTGTCGTTCTTGGGCATGATTCTGGACACGGAACTACAGAGAGTTTTTCTCCCGTTCGAAAAAGCTCTGGAAATCCAGAACATGGTCATGGGAATTCTGAAACCGGCAAGAGTGTCGATTCATCACTGCACTCGAGTGCTGGGGAAGTTGGTGGCGGCTTACGAGGCCATCCCGTTTGGCAGGTTTCATGCCAGAGTTTTTCAGTGGGACCTGTTGGACAAGTGGTCCGGGTCCCATCTACACATGCACAGGAAGATATGCCTATCTCCCAGGGCCAGGATTTCTCTCCTGTGGTGGCTCCAAAGTTCTCACGTCCTAGAGGGTCGCAGGTTCGGGATCCAAGATTGGATCCTGGTGACCACGGATGCGAGTCTCCGAGGTTGGGGAGCGGTCACACAGGGGGAAAATTTCCAGGGAAAATGGTCGAGCCAAGAAGCTTGTCTGCACATAAACATTCTGGAATTAAGGGCCATTTACAACGGTCTGGTTCATGCGGAACATTTGCTTCGCGGCCTACCTGTCCTGATTCAGTCGGACAACATAACAGCGGTGGCGCACGTAAACCGCCAAGGCGGAACAAGAAGCAGAGCGGCGATGGCGTAGGCCACAAGGATTCTTCGCTGGGCGGAAAAACATGCAAGCGCTCTATCAGCGGTCTTCATTCCTGGCGTGGACAACTGGGAAGCAGACTTCCTCAGCAGACACGATCTCCATCCAGGAGAGTGGGGTCTTCATCAAGAGGTCTTTGCAGAAGTGACGAGTCGTTAGGGACTTCCTCAAATAGACATGATGGCGTCTCGCCTCAACAAGAAACTTCAGAAGTATTGTTCCAGGTCAAGGGACCCTCAAGCAATAGCAGTGGACGCACTGGTGACACCGTGGGTGTTTCAGTCGGTCTATGTGTTCCCTCCGTTTCCACTCATCCCAAAGGTGATAAGGATCATAAGAAGAACAGGGGTTCAGGCGATACTCGTTGTTCCAGATTGGCCACGGAGGGCCTGGTATCCGGATCTTCAGGAATTACTCATAGTAGATCCCTGGCCTCTTCCTCTAAGAGAGGATCTGTTACAGCAGGGGCCGTGCGTGTTCCAGGACTTACCGCGGTTGCGTTTGACGGCATGGCGGTTGAACGCCAAATCTTAGCTCGGAAGGGTATTCCCGGAGAGGTCATCCCCACTCTACTGAAAGCTAGAAAGGAGGTAACGGCGAAGCATTACCACCGTATTTGGAGAAAATATGTGTCTTGGTGCGAATCCAAGAAGGCCCCTACGGAAGAATTTTAGCTGGGTCGGTTTCTCCGTTTTTTGCAAGCTGGTGTGGAGGTGGGCCTAAAGTTAGGATCTATTAAAGTACAGATTTCGGCCTTATCAATTTTCTTTCAAAGGGAATTGGCCTCGCTTCCAGAAGTACAGACTTTCATGAAGGGAGTGCTGCACATCCAACCTCCATTTGTGCCCCCAGTGGCACCATGGGACCTTAACGTGGTGTTACAGTTCCTTACGTCACATTGGTTTGAACCTTTACAAAAGCTTGAGCTGAAATTTCTCACTTGGAAAGTGGTCATGCTATTGGCCTTGGCGTCCGCGAGGCGGGTGTCGGAATTGGCGGCTTTGTCTCACAAAAACCCCTATTTGGTTTTCCATGTGGATAGAGCGGAGTTGAGGACTCGTCAACAATTCCTCCCTAAGGTGGTTTCTTCATTTCACATAAACCAACCTATTGTAGTTCCTGTGGCTTCTGAAGGCTCTCGATGTGGTCAGAGCTTTGAAAATTTATGTAGCCAGAACGGCTCGTATCAGGAAAACTGAGGCGCTGTTTGTCCTGTATGCTTCCAACAAGATTGGGGCTCCTGCTTCTTAGCAGACTATTGCACGCTGGATTTGTAATACGATTCAGCATGCTCATTCCATGACTGGTTTGCCGTTACCGAAATCGGTAATGGCCCATTCCACGTGAAGGTGGGCTCGTCTTGGGCGGCTGCCCGGAGTGTCTCGGCGTTACAACTTTGCCGAGCAGCTACTTGGTCGGGTTCAAACACTTTTGCAAAATTCTACAAGTTTGATACCCTGGCTGATGAGGACCTCATGTTTGCTCAATCGGTGCTGCAGAGTCATCCGCACTATCCCGCCCGGTCTAGAGCTTAGGTATAGACCCCATTGTCCTTTTGGAGTCCCCAGCATCCTCTAGGACGAATGAGAAAATAGGATTTTAATACCTACCGGTAAATTCTTTTCTCTTAGTCCGTAGAGGATGCTGGGCGCCCGTCCCAGTGCGGACTCTATATGCAGTACTTGTTCTTAGTTATTGCTTTGGTTGCACAAAAGTTGCGTTTTGGTTCAATCAGCCTGTTGCTGATTTTTTTTGGTTCATACTGTTAACTGGTTAGTTGAATGCCATGTTGTACGGTGTGTGGTGGTGTGGACTGGTATGTGTCTCACCCTTGGTTAACAAAAATCCTTTCCTCGAAATGTCAGTCTCCCTGGGCACAGTTCTTATAACTGAGGTCTGGAGGAGGGGCATAGAGGGAGGAGCCAGTTCACACCCATTTAAAGTCTTAAAGTGCCCATGTCTCCTGCGGATCCCGTCTATACCCCATGGTCCTTTTGGAGTCCCCAGCATTCTCTACGGACTAAGATAAAAGGATTTACCGGTAGGTATTAAAATCCTATTTTTCTTTATGTTAGACATTTAGAATTTTATAAAAACACATCTATTGTAAATCACAGAACATTTCCCAACCTGATTATTTCCAGTTATTCATTTTTGTGGCTTTCACGGCTCATTTGATTTAAAAAAATAAAAATAAAAAAAAATTTGTGTGTGTATTGTGTCGTGCACAGTGCGAGCAGCAGATTCCTCGGTGTTGTGTTGGGTTACTCTCTGTCAGCTAACCTCTCTCTCTTGTAGAGTGCAGCAGCTTCTCCCCTCCGGTCACTGTAATCCTCATGATCTTCCTCTGCCTGGAGGGCCTCCTCTTCCTCACATTCACCGCTGTTATGTTTGGTACCCAAATTCACTCAATATGCAATGACGAAACGGTACGATGTCTTGTCTGCAGCCACTGCTATTTGGGGGAGGGGGTTAGTGTGCCTTGAGGACCGAGGTTGGGAATAACTCCACAAAACTGATGTATATCACGGAGTCTCCTGATGTTGGGTCTCCGTTCTCATTTTCCAAAACAATTGTTTTTAGTGTTTGTTTCTTTATAAAAGTACCGGATTTATTAGTCACATGTTAATATAAATGATACATTGTACAGCAAGGTACTTCGCAGGCTATACCTGGTTATTTACAACTGTACAGAGAATCCAGAGTTAATACGGTATAAAGTAACAGAAGTGCGAGGGGAGCGATAACCGGCAGATATTTGTTCCCTTGTTTTCGGGACTGTAACAGATTCCCGATTCTGTATAACGAGAGACGTCAAGGTTTGCGCTGTTGCTCTTTATAAGGGCGATGTAGGGTAATTAGCGCGTTAGACACACGGCCTATCACTCACATCTGACGAGAGGCCAGGACTTCTGCCTCCTCACGTTTCGTGTCTCCTGACTGTTGCGATGAATACCCCCTTTAGAATTGTTCTCTCTCATATAGGATTCTCCTCTCGCACACATTTCATGTTTGTTTTCCCAGGGTATAAATATGTAACAAGAAAGTGATATTTCCATCATTGAGCAGAATGGGGTTTTTTTTGTATTTTTCTTCTACATGTTCTGTAAAACTAATGTACAGTATACAGAAAGAAGTAGTAATGGTTATAGAACAGATGGAAGGCTAATTGGGCTCAGGCAATTAGGGGACCTGAAACCTAGTTCTATATGAATCCGCATTGGCTGATCTCTCCTCATCTCACAAATGGCGTATACTCAACTTTTTGAAAACTATTTTGTTGGCAGGAGATTGAGCGACTGAAGAGCGAGAAGCCGACGTGGGAGCGAAGACTGAGGTGGGACGGCATGAGGTCTGTGTTTGGGGGAACACCCTCCTTCCTGTGGATTAACCCCTTCGCGGGCTTACAAGTCAGACGTTTCCTGCGGGCGCGCAAAGGGGGCACAGAGTTCTCCGTCTGAGGATCATCCCTATTCATGACCTATTTATTTGCTGCACATGGAGAGGCCTCGCTGCCAGTGATCATACAACTGCCAAAGGAAGAGACTATTACATATACACACACACACACACAAAAAAATCATTGTGTTTTTTTTAAGTCGCACTTTTTTGGCATCAAGCAGACGAGCGCAAGAACGGCGTCACATGGAACGGATGATGGCTGATTCTCGAAGGTTGTAATTTATTCCGATTGCATCTAAATTTCTATCTGTTTGTTTTAATTAATTAACTTATAATGGCATATCATTTTTTATTATAACGACAAGCTGGATAAGACTTGTGAGTTCTACGGAATGTTTCGTTGCTGCGCAGAAGATCAATGGAAACTTTTTAATTAGTGTTGATGGGACTTCAAAACTGTTGCGGTGGGAAGAGCATACTGCGCCCTAACACACGTCACGAGGTGTCGGCATGCGGATCCTCGTGCTGGACTTTGGTGTATGCATGTTGGTATCATTGCCCTCAAATTACCCGCGTCACTAAATGATTTACCTTCACTTCTTCATCTTCACTGCCCTATCCTCCTCCTTCTTCCGCTACATCCCTCCATTGTTTGTTTTCCTTACTATCTTCTCTTCTCCATTCCACCTCCAGCCTCCCCTCGTTTATCCTCTTCTGTCCGTGACCTTTGGTAGCTTGGTACATAGAAAAAGAAGAGTGTTGCCCCCGGGCACTTGCAGTACAATTTTTTTTTTTTTTTTTGGCTGGTTGCTGGAAGTAACATGTTCATGTTTTATTTGTTTCTTGTGAATGATAATGTTAAAATACAGAATTTCTATGGGCTCGCTCTCTACTGCTTTACCCCCCAACATCTGAGCCTGCTGTTCAGTGGCACCCAGTTACATACCTGTCCCAGTTTCCCATGTTCTAGTGAGAACTATTGGACAGGTCCATACGTCATGGCGGGGAGGGCAGAATGCTATTCTTCTATATCACTGCTGGCTTGGCGTGTACCATGTTTTGCATGGCGGCTGTAGGGTTAGGAGTGATTGTGACCAATCTCTTGCTGATAAACGCTCTGCAGTTCAAATTTTCCTCTAAGTCTGATCTGGCGCAGTTGCGGATCTCTTTCGCACTGATTTGTGGAATAAAGTATTGATTTAATCGGACTTTCTCTGGGCTCTGCAGTTCTAGTACGTTGGGTTCTGCTTGTTTTCATCTGGCGTTATTGCTAAGTATCGTATCTCTCTCTGCTTTGTGTTTAGCCAGAGAAGTGTCCGTTAGTAACGGGGCACTACATCCTTGGCTATTCCTATAAATCTATCGCTCTTGCTAGAAAATCCCTATAGTAAATAGGTTGCATCAGACTTCTAGGTCACAGGTTCTCAAACTCGGTCCTCAGGACCCCACACGGTTCATGTTTTGTAGGTCACCTGTAGATTTTTAAAATGTGACAGTTGGTGATACACAGTGCAGCTGCTGGGTGACATGGAAGACGTGAACCGTGTGGGGTCCTGAGGACCGAGTTTGAGAACCACTCTTCTAGGTGAAATGCCGTTTTGTCTAATCCTAATGGGCCCTACAACCTTGCCGACGTTTCCGATTTGGACGACAGTCGATTTCAACAATTAACGACCATCGTCCAAATTGGCTTGCTATGCAGAACGAGGGAAAACCAACGATGAACGACCGCTGGGACGTGCATCGTTCATTGTTGGTGCCTACACACTGAGCGATACGAACGATTTATCGCTCATTACTGAACGAGATCGTTCATATCGGCCGCACACATCGGCAAGTGTGTAGGGCCCATACGTGTGATTGTAGCCCTCAGTCAGCCCCAGGCGTAAAGAATAATTTCACCTAGATCTATTACAAAGTTATTTATTCACAGTTACCCCTGATATGGCATTTCCCCCATAGGCTTCAGCAGTCCGGCACATAGAAACATAGAATGTGACCGCAGATGAGAACCACTTGGCCCATCTAGTCTGCTCCTTTTTAACCATATTGTTACCTCAAACCCGATTTGATCCTTATTTCTTTGGAAGTATATCCTTATGTCTATCCCATCAAGCATGTTTAAATTGCTCTATTATCTTAGCCTCTACCACCTCTGATGGGAGGCTATTCCACTTGTCCACTACCCTTTCTGTGAAGTAATTTTTCCTCAAGTTGCCCCTGAACCTTCCTCTCTCCAGTCTCCGCACATGTCCCTGTGTTCTAATACGTCTCTTCCTCTGAAGAATGTCTCCCTCCTTGCCCTGGCCACTTTCTGAGACTTTGGGGGGGAACATTTACTAAGCAGTGATAAGAGCGGAGAAGTTAGCCAGTGGAGATGTGCCTATGGCAACCAATCAGCACTGAAGTAACATCTATAATTTGCATACTATAAAATGATACAGAGCTGCTGATTAGTTGATGGGGCAGCTTCTCCACTGGCTCACTTCTCCACTCTTACCACTGCTTAGTAAATGTCCCCCTAAGGCACAGCAGTGTTGTAGATGCCTCTGGTGTGGTCTCATGAACGGGTAATGCACAGGGCAGGTGCATTGACAACCAGCAAGGTACAGTGCTAGTATACATCGGAGCTTTTGAGGGACGGGGTGCCAAATGAGATCATGCTGGGCCACAGGAAAATAAATGTTTCTGTTTTGGGTGTAATTATTCTTTAAAGTAGTGATTATACAGTCTGTACAAAGCAGCGCGTTGTCATAGTGACCACGAAGTAAAAGCGTCCACGGTTTTACAGCACAAAACACCTCTAAAGGTATAATCCCTGTCAATTGTTATATATGTGAAATGGTGTTGGTGGTCTATAGCTTTCTGTGATATTTGTGATGCCACTACAATCTAGACTGGGGGAAGAGTTTTGCCCTAGGCACACCAAACGGCCAGACTATAACACTAACCACACAGATGTCCGATACCTGTTCTCACAGATATTTCCAGCTGGTGGTCTGAGTGTATTGGTTTCTAGTGAGGCATCAGCTGTGTGCAGGTATCACGTCCTTCTGTACCAGAGCGATGTACAGTCCTTGTCTGGGAGGAAAGGTCAGTTCCCCTAATGCAGGGGTGGGCAATAAGCAGCCCCCCAGCTGCTGTGGGACTACGCGTGCTCGGATGTGTAGTCCATTAGCCGCTTATTGCCAGCCCCTGCTTACTCTCACAGCATCTCGTTATTAGCATTGCTGGGCAAGGTGGTCAGTACCACGCACAGTATCTGTGTCTCACCGCAGAGCTAACATCAGGCTGGCATGGGTGGCTGGGACTTGTAGTGCCACAACTGCTGGTGTGTTGTATCGGACACCATACATTCCCGAGCTAGACGTTCCCAGCTATAGTCCTTCTCATTGCTGCAGGTCTGGAGGAAGCAGTGTGTTATTGATCGGACTTTCTCATCATTGTGCTTGTTACTGTAAGAACCCAGACTAACCCCCCCCCCCCCCCCCTCTTAGTCACCACTATGTCTGGGACGTTAGATTAATCCCATGGTAATATAGGGGCATTGCCTGACACTGTTGCAGTACAGAATGTGGATTGGGGTGATGCTCTGATTCAGTCACAGGTCCTCTTTGTTCTGAGGTGTGATTGACTTCTGACCTTCAGGCAGTAGGTTATCTATAACGGGTGGATGGGTCACGGGAAGGACCTGTGCCACACACACAGCTCCCAGGACAGACGCTCCCTCAGTTCTCATGTGGTTCCCCATTATTCCTGAAGCCAGCGACACCATCTGTCCAGCACAAGACATAGCAAAGGCTTTGGCACCATGCCAGTCTTTGCTGCTATCTGCGCATCACCAGCCACAGGTATGAAAGGGATGGCGGGGGATATGCTGTATATGGGCATAACTATGTCTTTGAATACCCGTAGCGGCAGAGTATGGTAGATCAAATTTAACTTGAAATTGGAAATTAATACGAAAGTTAAAGTAGGTTACACCCTCAGATGACAATGTTTTAGCTAGTGTACGCCTTCCTACAGCTTTATTACATGTATTGGGGTTGTCTCTTTATCATCTGTGCTCTTCAGACTTGTCTTTCTATCATCAGAGAGCTGATCATTTTGCAGAGATAGGGGGCTCTGTCGTGCAATGGTAACATTTATGTCAAGAGAGCAAGAAGGGAGACAGAAATAATCCCTGGAGTATGGAAGGAAGCAATGTACTAAGTGATTGTCTAATAAGGGTGATAAAGTGATCTGAAGGTGGAAACCCCTTTACTATAGCAGTAACCAGAGCTGGCCTTAGGCATAGGCAAACTAGGCAAATGCCTAGGGCATTTGGTATGCTTAGGGGCACCAGCAGCTTCTGCTGATTAAAATGATATGTGGCATGCCTATATTCTGTGTGTGACTGCGGATGTATCTGCATACGAAATGCTATGTTGCAGTGTATTCATGGAAATCACTGTAACATAGCATTTCGTATGCAGATACAGCCACAGTCGCACACAGAATATAGGCATGCAACATATCATTTTAATCAGCAGAAGCTGCTTGTGCATCCTAGCCACATAGTAATGCAAATAATATGATGCATTTTCATAAACAAAAGGTGCCCGACGTTAGCAGAGCTGCCAGCTGACTCATGCCAGGCATCTCCTGCAGAACTAGCGGCTTTGCTAGGGGGCACCAGCCAAAATCTTGCCTAGGGCATCATATTGGTTAGGGCCGGCTCTGGCAGTTACTGTGTAACTATTGGTATTTCCCTTCCCTGCAGAGTTCTGGGTAGATCCAGAGGAATGGTTTTGTTCTGGATTTGTAGATTGTAAGGGATATTTGTATTTGTAGAAGATAAGTGATTATTGTGTTATTGTTGTCAGTATCATTATACTCTCATGACAATCAGCTCGTACAGCGCCTGGGCTACGTCTGGAAGTCTGAGCGACGCTGTTACTGGCCGCTGGCAGTGGATATGGTTGTGAGTCTGGAATTTGGTTGCATACAGTGAGCTAAAATGATAACACAATAACACACTGTGCTAATCGGCTACTACCGGCCCACTTTGTGCAATTCGCATCATCTCAAGTTGCTCTGTCGTATTCGTTTACTAACGCCAGGTTTTTGCATTGGTATATGTGGTGGGTGATTCGTAAGGTCATAGTATTAATGACCGGATGCGTCAAGAGCAAAGTTCGTTCCATGGCTGGTTAAACGTATTGTATTATAATCCAGTATCAATGTACAATTGTGTACGGGAAATAATAGGACATAATCACTATAATCTGATACAGTATAACCTTATAATGCAGCAGTTTCCTACAGCCAGTGGAGGCCAACGCATCGTGCCTCATGCCTCAGTGGTGTCACCAGGTTCCTGCTAATTTACTAGGAATATTATTTATCTACCCGCAGAATAGCTGCCCCCTATCTGCGCTGTGGCCCCTTGTACCGTAACGAGCCTTACAGGGAGGTCAATGAATCCTTTTTCTATGTTCTGTGAAGCTAAGTCGCATTGAATTAAGCATGCATCTATAGATACGCACATAAGGAAAAGCTTTATAGACGTGTACGCAATCCCACGACGCGAGACCCTTCTATCCTATGCATCATAACCAGAGGAGGGCGATTTCGCGTCTCATCTATGTATTTGGCAGTATTTCCTTTGGGGCTGTGGCTGGAGCGTGTCTCATTGTGGAGATTGTGGGGCTTTATTCGCTGTGTATTCTCAGACCATGCGGGTCCAATGTTGGAAAAGCCTTTACACCGTTTGTATAAATCATTTGCATTCAGCCTCCTGTACAAATCCCTGTTATTAGCAGATGTGCTGCTTAGACTATTTAATTTTTTTAAAGCTCTTGTTAAATTGTAATTTTCTATGTAAAATAAATTCAGTGACTGATTTGTGTCGTTTATATTGTTTGTAGATAAGTAGTGTTGTGTTACCCAGCAGAAGAATGGCTATTGGCCATGAACGACCCCCAGGTCCTGATCGTGTGCCCCCCTTCCCACGTGACACTTTTTGGGGCACTTTAGTTCTCTACGATGTGAATCCGGAGCGGTCAGGAAGGGCGATCTACAGCAATGTATCTAGCGTTCCTCCAACTCCATATTGGTGCGCAGGAGAACGAGCCAAGCTAACTTCCCGTAATAAGGGCTAATGGTGGTCATTCCGAGTTGATCGCTAGCTGCACTCGTTCGCTGTGCAGCGATGAGGCAAGAAAACTGCACTTCTGCGCATGCGGCGCAATGTACTATTACAACGAACTATGTAGTTTCACACAAGGTCTAGCGATCCTTTTCAGTCGCACTGCTGGCCGCAGAGTGATTGACAGGAAGTGGGCGTTTCTGTGTGTCAACTGACCGTTTTCAGGGAGTGTTCGAAAAAACGCAGGCGTGCCAGGGAAAACGCAGGCGTGGCTGGGCGAACGCGGGGCGTGTTTGTGATGTCAACTCAAAACAGGAACTGAACAGTCTGAAGTGATCGCAAGCGCTGAGTAGGTTTTGAGCTACTCTGAAACTGCACAAAAAAACTTTGCCGCCGCGCTGCGATCCTTTCGTTCGCACTTCTGCTAAGCTAAAATACACTCCCAGTAGGCGGCGGCGGCATAGCGTTTGCACGGCTGCTAAAAACAGCTAGCGAGCGAACAACTCGGAATGACCACTAATGTGCGCAGCTGAGGATTTAACTATTCCCTTTTGCCGATGCAAAACTGTAAATTAGGCAGAGAAAATAGCTCCCATATAAAATAGAAGGAATGTACAAAGACAAGTAAGTAAATAAGAATCCACGTTTAATTACTGAGTGAATTGAACAAACCAGGTTTTAGCAGGCTCCGGAATTACAGAATAATACAAAGCGTGAAATCTAACACTGATCCAAATACCCCACAATGTCCGGGGAAAGCCTCTTTCCAATGCATGAGCAATGCAGGAAGAGACTGAGACCACGCAGCGACGGGAGAAGGTACTTTCCGCACAAGCGGTTATGTGTTTATTGCTTCATCGCAGAGATTCTTTGGAAGATGTCGGAAAGAGGGGGACAGAAGAATGTTTGATTGGCAAACTTTTTCTTGGGAAACTGGATAAGATGTGAGTAATCCTGAAGAGCTGCCCTGGCAGCAGGTGCGCTGCATTCTTACTCTGTGTCAATCATGACTATGGGGAGTGAACAGAAATAGGCCAGTAGTTGTCTGTGATACTCATATTTGTTAAATGACTGGTTTACAGCTGATAACATGGTACAGATGGCCGATCTCTGCTAATTATAGACTCCAGTAATGCTGAGATGCAGAGGATTGGAATATCTCTGCTATAGGTCATTAATCAGGATTATTCCGGCTCGGTCATGGCAGTGATGAAGCTGCTTAAGGCTCAATTACAGTAAAATTATATGTATTACTCATTGTCTTCTATTTATACTTCCTATTGGATAAAGATCACTTGTACAAACTGATTCCTGTGTAAGGGCTATAGTGATGTCGTATTAGGGTAATTTACTAACATAGCTGCACAAATTCCGTAACAGAAAGCAAGAGGCAACAGGTGTCTGGTTGTGTCACACTACTGCGTCGGCACCATTACCTCAGTACATCTGTCGCCGTTCCCTCTGAATTCTCCTGTGCCGCGGCGATCGCTCAGTCTTTATGCCTGTGCCGTGGCGCCCGCTCCGTCTTTGTGCCGTGGTGTGTGAGATACCTGTTTTGTGCCTACAGATATGTCCTCATACATCATTGCTGCAGTTGCGCCAAACAGCCCTTCTCAGGACGTCAGGTCCTGTAAGACTCTGCCAGCGTTGGGCGTCTTTTTAGCCGAAAATGAGTCTGTCGCAGCGTGATTCGACTAAGACCCACCAGCCGACTGTGCTGATTAATTTGATATATGGCACTTTTATATCCGTGTGTGACTAAGTCTCTGAATCTGTATGCGAAGTGCTACAGTGTAGCAGCAACAGCAGCTTTTTTCCACTACAAGTTCTGCTCCGTATACTAACTCAGCCACGTGCAGTATACAGGTGTCATATATCAGATTAGTCATCACACTCTCTCCTTGTGCTTCCTAGTTACGACTAAGATGCATTTTTGTCAAAATTAAAAAAAGACACCCTGTGCTAGCAGCATTGTACGGGACCATGTGGCTCCCTTGCACTGCGTGGGGTATTGCGGCTAGATGTATTGGGGGCTCGTCTGTAGGAACACCTGCACCAGTCACCTGATAACGCACTGGAGCGATATGTACCCAACCGATATGACGGGCCGACATATCTGAACCTGGGTACACATTGAGCGATTTTAATGAAGGATGGAACGATCGTGTTCCATTCTTCATTAGCATACTACAGAACACTAGTGATATTGTCTGGTATGATGAGCAGCATATCAAACCTGACGACATCTCTAGCGACCGCGGGCACCTGCATACCAGGCATAAACGCTGCCCGATGTGCATTGAATTGAGCGATATGTTGGTCCGATCTGCATTGCAAAATGGTTTGTACCAGATACAAACTTATGTGCTTTTTCTGCCTTGCTTCCAAATCCGAATCCGGACCACTGTGTACCCAGCTTCAGTTTTACTGCCAAGGTCTGAAAACAACTAAACATTACTGGAAAGCCACTCTGCGCTAAAAAAAATCTAACAGGCTTTCGAATAAAGTGAAATCTCATGTATACATAATATTTAATTCAATAAAATTATCAAATAAAAATTGATCAATATAAAATTGTGTACATACACAGAAATTCATACCACTGTTCATATACTCATATATAGAACATAATGCGCTCCTATTTCACCTCCCTTTAAGTCTATTTAAAAAGCCGGCATTAGAAATGGGAGCTCATTATGTCTTATATATGAGTATATGAACAGTGGTATGAATTTCTGTGTATGTACGCAATTTTTTATTGATCAATTTTTATTTGGCGAATGCATTTATAATCTATATTACCCAAAGATCAATGTGGTCATTTTATTGAATAAAATATTATGTATACATGTGATTTCACTTTATTCTAAAGCCTGTTAGATTTTATTAGCGCAGAGTGGCTTTCCAGTAATGTTTAGTAGGTTCTCTTATTGAAATAGGAGATCCTTTATGTTTATGCTCACACAAGCATAACCGACACTCAGCAGCTTAACATATTGATTTTATTCCCTATTAAGGTTGTTTTTATATATTGAAAAACAAGTAAATTAATACTAGCGCCGTGAGAAATTTTTGGAAAGTAGAAGGCCAGAAAACAAGCAAAATACCCCTCCAAAAGAATATCAGACAGTACGTTCCTTTCTAAAAGTCGCTTTATGTTCTAACCGAGCGATGCTATATATGAGCACCAACAGTGGGTCTTGTCTGAGATAAAAATCACAATCTGTTTTATAGTTACATTAGCGTAAAATGCTCTTTTTCACTTTTTCAGGTCTAAAAAAACAAACAAACTGATCTTACGGACTGATCATCACTGTCTTACTGATTATACAATGGCGATGGGGCCTGGTTATTGGTTGCACACTGGCTAGCAGACCAGGGGGGGACAACGTGTATCTTGTGTCTGGTTGAATGACTGGGTTTTCTTGCTGCAGCAGAAATATTTTGGGGCATTTTCCTGTGTGGGTCCCTCAGTCTCAGATCTGTTTTCTTCTGTAGAAAGATACAACAACGCTTATTTAGTTGGAGAGGCAGAAAAACCTAAGTGTAGACTTTTTTGTTGTGGATCCTTTCTGTCGGGGGACGGTAAAAGGCTCCTCACATTCCGATTCCTTTCCCGCTATTGTCCGGTGACTGTAATACTTGCAGCGGCCGAGAAGTAATCTCTCGTTCCTGTGTCTGAGGCTCTCGCTCGCTTCTCACACTTGAGTCCTGATCTCAATCGTATGTGACAGGCGTTGTTCCATGTTCTATAATATCTCCTTTTTAGCGATGACGGTGCGCTGCATCACGGGCGCGGTGTTTATCTTGTAGTCGTCACTGCCACTGTTGGTTGCAGGGAACGGTAGAGAGGCTTCTGGGGAGGCTAAGAAGAGAAAGTTCCTGTAAATTAGAAGGGTGAGGCCTCGGCAGCAATACGTTGTGCCAGTTAATTACATTTTATATCCATTTATGATTATTACACAGAAAATGACCTACTTGCACACATTTCAGTAATAAGAAGTTTAAAGGAACTGATAGGGGGATATTCAATTTGGCCCGGGGTGCCGGGTGATAAGTATCGGCCGGTGGGGGCTATTTAATTGGCCCCGATAAGCCGGCGCGTGCCGCGGCTTATCAGGGGTATTGCTTCACCTGCCTCCGGCAGGTGAAGCAAAATGCCCGATAACAGCCCCGTTTTCAACCAAAAACGGGTCTGTTTCACCCGAAAACACACAGGTTTCACTGAACCTGTGTGTTTTCGGGTGTAAGAGGACTTGTTACCGGCCGAGCAAATTAAATAGCCCGACCGCTGCACCCGAAGAAACATCGGGGGTTTTTACTCCCGATGTCTCTTCGGACCAAATTGAATATCCCCCATAGTGTTTGGAGAGGGCTGGCTGTCACAGAGTCGCCACCTGTGTGATCTGCGGCACAAGGCGCGTGAGATGTTACAGGCTCTCTGCAGGGGTGTATCTAGGGGTCTGAGCGCCCTTGGCAAAGTAAGGAACTGACGCCCCCCCACCCAGGGACACAGAGGGGGGAGTTACAGATAGGCTGAGGTCAGGGACACGGAGGGAGAATTACAGGGAGGGTGCGGGTAGGGACAATGAGGTGGAGGGCTTACAGGGAGGGTGAGGTCAGGGACACTGAGGGGCAATTACAGGGAGGGTGTGGGCAGGGACCCAGAGGGGGAATTACAGGAGGGTGTGGGTAGGGACACTGAGGGCAGAGTCACAGGGAGGCTGAGGTCAGGAACATTGAGGGAGAATTACAGGAAGGATGCAGGCGGGGACACTGAGGATGAATTACGAGGCGGGTGCGGGCAGGGACACTGAGATGGAATTACGGTGAGGGTGCAGGCAGGGAGATTGAGGGGGAATTACGAGAAGTGTGCAGACACTGAGGAAGAATTATGGTTAGGGTGTGGGTAGGGACACTGAAAGGGAATTATGGGGAGGGTACGAGCAGGGATACTGAGTGGTAATTATGGGAAGGGTGCGGGCAGGGACACTGAAAGGGAATTACAGGAGTGTATGGGTAGGGTCACTGAGGGGGCAGTTGCATGGATGGTGCGGGCAGGGACACTGAGGGGGAATTACAAGGAGGATGCAGGCAGGCACATCAAGGGGATATATGCACACATACATACAGTTAAAAACCCCTCTCTAGGTGTGATGGCACTACATGTCCCAGCAAATCCAGTTGACAAGGTGTGCTGGGACTTGTAGTCTCAACACCTCTGGACAGGCAGTCACTGGTCTAGATACCTCTCCATACAGAGCTCTTTGTAAGCTGTGATCCAGACTGCCAGGATAAGACCATGCAGTGCAGCTACGGTACCGCAGAAAATGCTGACTGGTGCTGATTGTAGGGGCTGGTGTTTGGTGACAGACCGAGTGGGACCAATGAGAAGGGGAGTGGATGAGGAAGAGGAGGTGCCTCGCCCCTGCCGATACCTGGAAGTGCCCCGCTCCCTGGCTATATTCACCATCATTGTGACTGTAGTCACAGAGAGTGTCAGAGTGCAATACGCTACTGAGAGTCCGGCAGTGGATGAGCACTGCTAAGGGATGTACTCAGTGAGACCTACTATGTCATTCTACCCCCTGGCGCGGGTGGCACTGCTGTGTGGCGCCCCCTCTTGGCCGGTGCCCCTGGCAAGTGCCATCCTGGCCAATAGGAAGATACACCCCTGGCTCTCTGTGGGGAGGGCTGGCTGTCACAGAGACACTTCCTGTGTGATCTGCGGCACAAGGTGCGTGAGATGTTACAGGCTCGGGGCAGGGCTGGGGGGTGAGAAGGCAATGTATGTGCATGATATTGCGATAGAGATATATTCTGTGTTAATGTGCTGTTATGTTTATGTTTTCCTGAGGATTAATATAGCCTCAGTGACACCCTTCTTCTGTGAGCTGACTGTCTCATCATCCTGCTCTCTCATGGTCCCAGAGCCTCTCTCTATGCAATCAGTGGACCTCGCTGTCGGCAGCAAGTAGTAGTGTTCCATGTAAGCCCTGTGTCATGTATACACCACTGGCAAGCCCATTGCTACAGGTCAGTGAGTTGCTCACCTGGATTTCCAGATACTGGGTGTAAATGAGCCACAGCGAGGTCCACTGACTGCATGGAGAGAGGCGCGGTGCACATGAGAGGGAAGAATGCTGAGATAGGCAGCCAGGTCCCAGGAGAAAGGTGTAAGGGAGGCTGTTGGGAATATTCGTGGCAGTAGGATAATCTCCCCAGTAATCAGATGAAGGACCCTGGCTATGTTGATGGGAACATGGGTGTAGTGAGGGGCAGGTCCGCTGCTGGTGGTTGGGGGTATTAATGATCGGGAAAATAACGGGTTATTGCCCACCAGCACTGTGGATGTTGGATAGTTTGGCATCTTATGTAGCGGGTGGTGAACCCATTGGCCAATAATAGAGGTAGAAGATGATGGCCGGTCCCCAAAAACTTTTGTTATAGAAAAGGACTCTCCCACTTTCCAGTGTGTGCGAGTAAGCGGGAGCTAATGTCTGGGTTTAGGAACCTGGGACGATTCTTTCAGCTGCACTTCAATAGGGAGTGGGCCTGATTAGACTGATGGAGGAGATGTTGTACTGGGACTGTAGGGAAGACGGATGGGAGCAGCGTAGTGAGACCGGGGACGGTTAGATGTATGGTGGAGATAATGTACTGGGACTGTAGGGAAGACGGATGGGAGCAGTGTAGTGAGACCGGGGACGGTTAGATGTATGGTGGAGATAATGTACTGGGACTGTAGGGAAGACGGATGGGAGCAGCGCAGTGAGACTGGGAACGGTTAGATATATGGTGGAGATTAATGTACTGGGACTATAGGGAAGACGGATGGGAGCAGCGTAGTGAGACTGGGGACAGTTAGATGTATGGTGGAGATTAATGTACTGGGACTGTAGGGAAGACGGATGGGAGCAGCGTAGTGAGACCGGGGACAGTTAGATGTATGGTGGAGATTAATGTACTGGGACTGTAGGGAAGACTGATGGGAGCAGTGTAGTGAGACCGGGGACGGTTAGATGTATGATGGAGATAATGTACTGGGACTGTAGGGAAGACGGATGGGAGCAGCGTAGTGAGACTGGGAACGGTTAGATGTATGGTGGAGATTAATGTACTGGGACTGTAGGGAAGACGGATGGGAGCAGTGTAGTGAGACCGGGGACGGTTAGATGTATGGTGGAGATAATGTACTGGGACTGTAGGGAAGACGGATGGGAGCAGTGTAGTGAGACTGGGGACGGTTAGATGTATGGTGGAGATAATGTACTGGGACTGTAGGGTAGACAGATGGGAGCAGTGTAGTGAGACCGGGGACAGTTAGATGTATGGTGGAGATAATGTACTGGGACTGTAGGGTAGACAGATGGGAGCAGTGTAGTGAGACCGGGGACGGTTAGATGTATGGTGGAGATAATGTACTGGGACTGTAGGGAAGACGGATGGGAGCAGTGTAGTGAGACTGGGGACGGTTAGATGTATGGTGGAGATAATGTACTGGGACTGTAGGGTAGACAGATGGGAGCAGTGTAGTGAGACCGGGGACGGTTAGATGTATGGTGGAGATAATGTACTGGGACTGTAGGGAAGACAGATGGGAGCAGTGTAGTGAGACCGGGGACGGTTAGATGTATGGTGGAGATTAATGTACTGGGACTGTAGGGAAGACTGATGGGAGTAGTGTAGTGAGACCGGGATGGTTAGATGTATGGTGGAGATAATGTACTGGTACTGTAGGGAAGACGGATGGGAGCAGTGTAGTGAGACCGGGGATGGTTAGATGTATGGTGGAGATAATGTACTGGGCCTGTAAGTAAGACAGGGAACCGGGCTTAGTCCGGGGAAGAGGGGGACTGAGGATGATTAGGTGAATGGAGGAGATATACTGGGACTGTAGTGCAGGTGGAAAGAGGGCTGATGTTTCTGCCTCAGGAAGCAGGTCTCTGGGCACCCAGATACTGATGACCTGTGCACATATATATATATATATATATATATATATATATATATATATATATAATCCCCCGCTACAACAGTGTCTGTGCTTCTTACCTGAGGGCACCATATGGATGACTGAGTGCAGATTATGGCCGTGCACGCTGTGGCCAGGAATCAGCTCCAGGCTCAGGCTGGAAGGCGCTGAGTGCAGGTAATGGCTGCCATCCATAGCTGATCCTACAACAGGAAGGAGACACTGCAGAGATTGCGCAGACATGTGGCTTCCCGGACCCTCTCACCACAGCCGTCTCTCTATGGTGGGGAAAACGCTGTGCTACAGCCATTACTTGTATCTGTCTATTTCTCTTACACCTGTGCCAAAGCAGCAACGGAAATTTCCTCCATCTATAATGCACAGTGGTGAGTAGTGCACAGCTTTGTGGCTTCCACCTGTCACTTTCTGGTGGAAAATATATGCAGCCACTGATGAAGCTGTGCGGTGATATTGTGTAGGTATTCATGTTATTTCTCTAACGTCCTAGTGGATGCTGGGGACTCCGAAAGGACCATGGGGAATAGCGGCTCCGCAGGAGACTGGGCACAAAGTAAAAGCTTTAGGACTAGCTGGTGTGCACTGGCTCCTCCCCCTATGACCCTCCTCCAAGCCTCAGTTAAGATTTTGTGCCCGAACGAGAAGGGTGCAATCTAGGTGGCTCTCCTGAGCTGCTTAGAGTAAAAGTTTAAATAGGTTTTTTTATTTTCAGTGAGACCTGCTGGCAACAGGCTCACTGCATTGAGGGACTAAGGGGAGAAGAAGCGAACTCACCTGCGTGCAGAGTGGATTGGGCTTCTTAGGCTACTGGACATTAGCTCCAGAGGGACGATCACAGGCCCAGCCATGGATGGGTCCCGGAGCCGCGCCGCCGGCCCCCTTACAGAGCCAGAAGAGTGAAGAGGTCCGGAAAATCGGCGGCAGAAGACGTCCTGTCTTCAATAAGGTAGCGCACAGCACCGCAGCTGTGCGCCATTGCTCTCAGCACACTTCACACTCCGGTCACTGAGGGTGCAGGGCGCTGGGGGGGGGCGCCCTGGGACGCAATGAAAATACCTTAAATGGCTAAAAATACATCACATATAGCTCCTGGGCTATATGGATGTATTTAACCCCTGCCAGTTTTCCACAAAAAAGCGGGAGAAAGGCCGCCGAAAAAGGGGCGGAGCCTATCTCCTCAGCACACAAGCGCCATTTTTTCCTCACAGCTCCGTTGGAGGAAGGCTCCCTGACTCTCCCCTGCAGTCCTGCACTACAGAAACAGGGTAAAACAAGAGAGGGGGGGGCACTAAATTGGCATATTAATATATACAGCAGCTATATTAGGGAAAAACACTTATATAAGGTTATCCCTGTATATATATAGCGCTCTGGTGTGTGCTGGCAAACTCTCCCTCTGTCTCCCCAAAGGGCTAGTGGGGTCCTGTCCTCTATCAGAGCATTCCCTGTGTGTGTGCTGTGTGTCGGTACGCTGTGTCGACATGTATGAGGAGGAAAATGGTGTGGAGGCGGAGCAATTGCCTGTGTTAGTGATGTCACCCCCTAGGGAGTCGACACCTGACTGGATGGTCTTATGGAAAGAATTACGTGATAGTGTCGGCACTTTACAAAAGACTGTTGACGACATGAGACAGCCGGCAAATCAGTTAATACCTGTACAGGCGTCTCAAACACCGTCAGGGGCTATAAAACGCCCGTTACCTCAGGTCGATACAGACAGTGACACGGACACTGACTCCAGTGTCGACGGTGAGGAAACAAACGTATTTTCCAGTAGGGCCACACGTTACATGATCAGGGCAATGAAGGAGGTTTTGAACATTTCTGATACTACAAGTACCACAAAAAAGGGTATTATGTGGGGTGTGAAAAAACTACCCGTAGTTTTTCCTGAATCAGATGAATTAAATGAGGTGTGTGATGAAGCGTGGGTTTCCCCCGATAAAAAACTGCTAATTTCTAAAAAATTATTGGCATTATACCCTTTCCCGCCAGAGGTTAGGGCGCGTTGGGAAACACCCCCTAGCGTAGATAAGGCGCTCACACGCTTATCAAAACAAGTGGCGTTACCGTCCCCTGATACGGCCGCCCTCAAGGAACCAGCTGATAGGAAGCTGGAAAATATCCTTAAAAGTATATACACACATACTGGTATTATACTGCGACCAGCAATCGCCTCAGCCTGGATGTGCAGTGCTGGGGTGGCTTGGTCGGATTCCCTGACTGAAAATATGATACCCTGGACAGGGACAATATATTATTGACTATAGAGCATTTAAGGATGCATTTCTATATATGCGAGATGCACAGAGGGATATTTGCACTCTGGCATCAAGAGTAAGTGCGATGTCCATTTCTGCCAGAAGAGGATTATGGACGCGACAGTGGTCAGGGGATGCGGATTCCAAACGGCATATGGAAGTATTGCCGTATAAAGGGGAGGAGTTATTTGGGGTCGGTCTATCGGACCTGGTGGCCACGGCAACGGCTGGAAAATCCACCTTTTTACCCCAAGTCACCTCGCAGCAGAAAAAGATACCGTCTTTTCAGGCTCAGTCCTTTCGTCCCCATAAGGGCAAGCGGGCAAAAGGCCACTCATATCTGCCCCGGGGCAGAGGAAGGGGAAAAAGACTGCAGCAAACAGCCTCTTCCCACGAACAGAAGCCCTCCCCCGCTTCTGCCAAGTCCTCAGCATGACGCTGGGGCCTTACAAGCGGACTCAGGCACGGTGGGGGCCCGTCTCAAGAATTTCAGCGCGCAGTGGGCACACTCGCAAGTGGACCCCTGGATCCTGCAGGTAGTATCTCAGGGGTAAAAATTGGAATTCGAGACGTCTCCCCCTCGCCGGTTCCTGAAGTCTGCTTTACCAACGTCTCCCCCCGACAGGGAGGCGGTATTGGAAGCCATTCACAAGCTGTATTCCCAGCAGGTGATAATCAAGGTACCCCTCCTACAACAGGGAAAGGGGTATTATTCCACGCTGTTTGTGGTACCGAAGCCGGACGGCTCGGTGAGACCCATTTTAAATCTGAAATCCTTGAACACTTACATAAAAAGGTTCAAGTTCAAGATGGAGTCACTCAGAGCAGTGATAGCGAACCTGGAAGAAGGGGACTATATGGTGTCTCTGGACATCAAGGATGCTTACCTCCATGTCCCAATTTGCCCTTCTCACCAAGGGTACCTCAGGTTTGTGGTACAGAACTGTCACTATCAGTTTCAGACGCTGCCATTTGGATTGTCCACGGCACCCCGGGTCTTTACCAAGGTAATGGCCGAAATGATGATTCTTCTTCGAAGAAAAGGCGTCTTAATTATCCCTTACTTGGACGATCTCCTGATAAGGGCAAGGTCCAGAGAACAGTTAGAGGTCGGAGTAGCACTATCTCAAGTAGTACTACGACAGCACGGATGGATTCTAAATATTCCAAAATCGCAGCTGATTCCGACGACACGTCTGCTGTTCCTAGGGATGATTCTGGACACAGTACAGAAAAAGGTGTTTCTCCCGGAGGAGAAAGCCAAGGAGTTATCCGACCTAGTCAGGAACCTCCTAAGACCAGGCCAAGTGTCAGTACATCAATGCACAAGGGTCCTGGGAAAGATGGTGGCTTCTTACGAAGCGATTCCATTCGGCAGATTCCACGCAAGAACTTTTCAGTGGGATCTGCTGGACAAATGGTCCGGATCGCATCTTCAAATGCATCAGCGGATAACCCTGTCTCCAAGGACAAGGGTGTCTCTCCTTTGGTGGTTACAGAGTGCTCATCTCCTAGAGGGCCGCAGATTCGGCATTCAGGATTGGGTCCTGGTGACCACGGATGCCAGCCTGAGAGGCTGGGGAGCAGTCACACAGGGAAGAAATTTCCAGGGCTTGTGGTCAAGCATGGAAACGTCACTTCACATAAATATCCTGGAGCTAAGGGCCATTTACAATGCCCTAAGTCAGGCAAGACCTCTGCTTCAGGGTCAGCCGGTGTTGATCCAGTCGGACAACATCACGGCAGTCGCCCACGTAAACAGACAGGGCGGCACAAGAAGCAGGAGGGCAATGATGGAAGTGGCAAGGATTCTTCGCTGGGCGGAGAATCATGTGATAGCACTGTCAGCAGTGTTCATTCCGGGAGTGGACAACTGGGAAGCAGACTTCCTCAGCAGACACGATCTTCACCCGGGGGAGTGGGGACTTCACCCAGAAGTCTTCCACATGATTGTGAACCGTTGGGAAAAACCAAAGGTGGACATGATGGCGTCCCGCCTCAACAAAAAACTGGACAGATATTGCGCCAGGTCAAGGGACCCTCAGGCAATAGCTGTGGACGCTCTGGTAACACCGTGGGTGTACCAGTCAGTGTATGTGTTCCCTCCTCTTCCTCTCATACCAAAAGTACTGAGAATCATAAGAAGGAGAGGAGTAAAGACTATACTCGTGGCTCCGGATTGGCCAAGAAGGACTTGGTACCCGGAAATTCAAGAGATGCTCACGGAAGACCCGTGGCCTCTACCTCTAAGAAAGGACCTGCTCCAGCAGGGACCATGTCTGTTCCAAGACTTACCGCGGCTGCGTTTGACGGCATGGCGGTTGAACGCCGGATCCTGAAGGAAAAAGGCATTCCGGATGAAGTCATCCCTACCCTGATCAAAGCCAGGAAGGATGTAACCATACAACATTATCACCGTATTTGGCGTAAATATGTTGCGTGGTGCGAGGCCAGGAAGGCCCCTACAGAGGAATTTCAACTGGGTCGTTTCCTGCATTTCCTGCAAACAGGACTGTCTATGGGCCTCAAATTAGGGTCCATTAAGGTTCAAATTTCGGCCCTGTCAATATTCTTCCAAAAAGAACTGGCTTCTTTTCCTGAAGTTCAGACGTTTGTCAAGGGAGTACTGCATATACAGCCTCCTTTTGTGCCTCCAGTGGCACCTTGGGATCTCAATGTAGTTTTGGGATTCCTAAAATCACATTGGTTTGAACCACTCACCACTGTGGACTTAAAATATCTCACATGGAAAGTGGTAGTGCTGTTAGCCCTGGCTTCAGCCAGGCGTGTCTCAGAATTGGCGGCTTTATCCTATAAAAGCCCTTACCTAATTTTTCATACGGACAGGGCAGAATTGAGCACTCGTCCTCAATTTCTTCCTAAGGTGGTTTCAGCATTTCACTTAAACCAGCCTATTGTGGTGCCTGCGGCTACTAGGGACTTGGAGGATTCCAAGTTGCTGGACGTAGTCAGGGCCCTGAAAATATATGTTTCCAGGACGGCTGGAGTCAGAAAATCTGATTCGCTGTTTATCCTGTATGCACTCAACAAGCTGGGTGCTCCTGCTTCTAAGCAGACGATTGCTCGTTGGATTTGTAGTACAATTCAGCTTGCACATTCTGTGGCAGGCCTGCCACAGCCAAAATCTGTAAAAGCCCATTCCACACGGAAAGTGGGCTCATCTTGGGCGGCTGCCCGAGGGGTCTCGGCTTTACAACTTTGCCGAGCAGCTACTTGGTCAGGGGCAAACACGTTTGCTAAATTCTACAAATTTGATACCCTGGCTGAGGAGGACCTGGAGTTCTCTCATTCGGTGCTGCAGAGTCATCCGCACTCTCCCGCCCGTTTGGGAGCTTTGGTATAATCCCCATAGTCCTTTCGGAGTCCCCAGCATCCACTAGGACGTTAGAGAAAATAAGAATTTACTTACCGATAATTCTATTTCTCATAGTCCGTAGTGGATGCTGGGCGCCCATCCCAAGTGCGGATTGTCTGCATTACTTGTACATAGTTATTGTTACAAAAATCGGGTTATTGTTGTTGTGAGCCATCTTTTCAGAGGCTCCTTCTGTTATCATGCTGTTAACTGGGTTCAGATCACAAGTTGTACGGTGTGATTGGTGTGGCTGGTATGAGTCTTACCCGGGATTCAAAATCCTTCCTTATTGTGTACGCTCGTCCGGGCACAGTATCCTAACTGAGGCTTGGAGGAGGGTCATAGGGGGAGGAGCCAGTGCACACCAGCTAGTCCTAAAGCTTTTACTTTGTGCCCAGTCTCCTGCGGAGCCGCTATTCCCCATGGTCCTTTCGGAGTCCCCAGCATCCACTACGGACTATGAGAAATAGAATTATCGGTAAGTAAATTCTTATTATTACGTGCGTGTTGCTCTGACATGAAGGATTGTATCACATGCGGTTCCACGTTAGTAAGTGCAAATGTTGTATATAGACAAAACATAATGGCTGCTTCCATATATGCTTCTGGGACACACAGGCCTGTTCTACACATTGTACTTGTGGGAGTTTCAGGAATATGGCAAATATTATTTTAGAAATGTAATATACTGTAAATATAGTGCCTTGCTAAAGTATTCACCCCCCTTGGCTTTTTACCTATTTTTTGTTACATTACAAGCTGTAATTTATTTATTTATTTTTATCTGAATTTTATGTGATGGATCTGCACAAAATAGTCTAAGTTGGTGAAGTGAAATGAGAAAAATTTATATAAAACAGAATTTTTATAAATAAAAATGTGAAAATTGGCATGTGCATATGTATTCACCCCCTTTGATATGAAGCCCCTCAAAAGTTCTGGTGCAACCAATTGCCTTCAGAAGTCACATAATTAGTGAAATGAAGTCCACCTGTGTGCAATCTAAGTGTCACATGATCTGTCAGTATAAACACACCTTTTCTGAAAGGCCCCAGAGGCTGCAACATCACTAAGCAAGAGGCATCACACCATGAAGACCAAGTAGCTCTCCAAACAAGTCAGGGACAAAGTTGTTGAGAAGTACAAGTCAGGGTTGGGTTATAAAAAAAAAATAAAAAAAAAATCCAAATCTTTGATGATTCTCCGGAGCACCATCAAATCCATCATCTTCAAATGGAAAGAACATGGTACCACAACAAACCTGCCAAGAGAGGGCCGGCCACCAAAACTCACAGACCGGGCAAGGAGGGCATTAATCAGAGAGGCAGCACAGAGACCAAAGGTAACCCTGAAGGAGCTGCAGAGTTCCACAGCAGAGACTGGTGTATCTGCGCATGTGACCACAATAAGCCGTACACTCCATAGAGCTGGGCTTTATGGAAGAGTGGCCAGAAAAAAAGCCATTACTTAGTGTTAAAAATAAGAAGGCATGTTTTGAGTTTGCCAAAAGGCATGTGGACGACTCCCCAAATGTATGGAGGAAGGTGCTCTGGTTAGATGAGACTAAAATTTAACTTTTCAGCCACCAAGGAAAATGCTATGTCTGGCGCAAACCCAATACGTCCCATCACCCCAAGAACACCATCCCCACAGTGATACATGGTGGTGGCAGCATCATGCTGTGGGGATGTTTCTCAGCAGCAGGGACTGGTAAACTGTTTCGAGTCGAGAGAAAAGATGGATGGTGCTAAATACAGGGATATTCTTGAGCAAAACTTGTTTCAGTCTGCCTGTGATTTGAGACTGGGACAGATGTTCACCTTCCAGCAGGACAATGACCCAAAGCATATTGCTAAAGCAACACTCGATTGGATTAAGGGAAAACATTTAAATGTGTTGGAATGGCCTAGTCAAAGCCCAGATCTCAATCCAATTGAAAATCTGTGGTCAGACTTGAAGATTGCTGTTCACAAGCGGAAACCATCCAACATGAAGGAGTTGGAACAGTTTTACCTTGAGGAATGGGCAAAAATCCCAGTGGCAAGATGTGGCAAGCTCATAGAGACTTATCCAGAGCGACTTGCAGCTGTAATTGCCGCAAAAGTTGGCTCTACAAAGTACTGACTTTAGGGGGGTGAATAGTTATGTACGCTGAAGTTTTCTGTTGTTTTGTCCTATTTGTTGTTTGCTTCACAATTAAAAAAAAAAAAAAAAAACATCTTCAAAGTTGTAGCCATGTTCTGTGAAAGAAATGATGCAAACCTTCAAACAATCCATTTTAATTCCAGGTTGTGAGGTAACAAAACATGAAAAATGCAAAGGGGGGTGAATACTTTAGCAAGGCACTGTATCAGAGTATAGAAAGTATTAGCATATGCTATATAACCTATAGATAACAGGCGAGTCTGTGATTTTATTGCCTAGATACAGTGGAAGCAGCCATTTTAAGGACTTAAGAAATCATTTCTCAAATATTTGCAGCTATGTCCCCGAAAACACCCGGTTTTGGGGGCTAGTTGTAAATATTATCCATCCCTGCAACATAAGAAAGCAGGTTTGCGGCAGATATTTCCAATATCTGCTGCTGCGATCCCTCCATTGCCGCCTGCAGCCGCATCCCCCATAGGTATCTATGGGGATGTGATGATGCCTGAAATTGGTCCCTGCAGCTACTGCAGTCTCCTGATTGTGGTAGCCCATTATAGCCTATGGGCTACACATTGTGGTATGTAGTTCCGGCAGGATTCCCTAGAAACCCTCCCTGGAAATGGCCCCTTTGCCTTGCAGGGTAGATGACTGCGCGTGCGCTGAGGCCCCAGACACCCGCTTGGCACATCGCAGGGATGGACTCCTTTTGGAGACCCTGACCCTGCCTGTGCATTCTGCAATGCGATCCTGGGAGCTAATATTGCACATGTGATCATTGTTAAATGGGCCCCTTAGTCAGTATGTATATATTCCTATACCTCTTACTGTGTGTTAAGGAGTGTTACATAGGTAAGTGTTAATAAGTAAGAACACTTTAGCTTCTCACTTTTGTGGTGCTTGGGGGAGGATGGCCTGTGCTGACTTGGTCCCATGCTCTGGTTTTGAACCTTAGTGTTAGGGACCCTCCAGATGAGGTCAAACGGAGGTGGGTTGTTGGGTGGGCCAATATTTTTTGCCCAACAATTGTGCCAAGCACCTCGATTTTGCTCTTAGATTGCAGAGTTTATTATAATTATTCTTATTAGCAGTTCTTAGTACTATTGAGTGTGCATCTACATTTTCTTTCTTTCTATATTCCTAATAACTACTGGCTCATCCACAAATGGTTTCTTCCACCGCTGTATCCAGGCAGCCATTACAATCAAAATAATTTCACTATTCCTCACATAACTGAAGTATTACTTTTAATCTGAAAAATAAAATCCAATATTCTATAGCATTCAATGCAATAATGGTTTCACAAATTGTACTCTGTATAATGCGGGGCTGAGACACTGGTGACCTCTTACCTCCCAGTAGCATCTCCTGCAGCAAGCTGTCAATCTGCGCCATGCCAAAGAGCTTCGCAAACTGCACCTGTTCTATCATCTGCCAGGTAATGCTCTGCAGCGGAGGGAGGAGGAGAAGGATGTCGCTGAACCTTCCCCTGGAGTCATACTGCCGGTCATTGATATAGTCCTCCAGGTTTACCTGAACCTGGAACCTCATGTTCTTTACTTTGCTGGAGTCACTGAGCCCCTTACAGTCTGGGGGGACACAAAGGTGCGTTCTGTGAGTTTGAGGGTCAAAATTAAGTCAAGGATGAAGTTGGTTAAATACCAGTATTGGCATTTTAATAAATAAAATAGGATTTTAATTACCTACCGGTAAATCCTTTTCTCATAGCCCATAAGAGATATTGGGGGAGACTTAGTACGATGGGTATAGACGGGGTCCAAAGGAGCCGGTGCACTTTAAATTTTCTTAACTGGGTGTGCTGGCTCCTCCCCTCTATGACCCCCCCATCACACACACACACACACTTCCAAATAAAGGCACTCCGGAGACTTTGTAAATGAATCAAAGCAGCTTGTATTGGCAAATAACGTCATTTGCCAATACAAGCTGCTTTGATTCATTTACAAAATCTCCGGAGTGCCTTTATTTGGAACGCTGTGTATCACTATTGGAAGTGCACCTGGAGCCATCGTCCGTTTACTTTTGAGTGCCGACTGATTTGGACTGTATATATATATATATATATATATATATATATATATATATATATAAAACCATGCCCGAAGGAGAAAGGACATATACTGTATGAGAGAAGGAAATATGACAACAAAGAGTGGTGAGATTTATATACACTAACGTAAAGCAACCAGCAACAGCTGAACATTATAAAAAAAACAGCAATGGCTGGCAACCACAACAGCAACAGCTGAACAGGTAACCACAGAAAAAAGAGAACCTGCAGAAAAATCACTGCGCCCAATATCCCTTATGGACTATGAGAAAAGGATTTACTAGTAGGTAATTAAAATCCTATTTTCTCTAGCAATCATAAGGGATATTGGAGGAGATTTAGTACGATGGGGACGTCCCAAAGCTTCCAGAACAGGTGGAGACTGCTGCGGCACCGCTTGCCCAAACTGGGTATCCTCTTTGACCAGGGTATCAAACTTGTAGAACTAGACAAAGTATTCTGCCCTGACCAGGTAGCCGCTCGGCATAATTGCAAAGCCGAGACTCCACGGGCAGCCGCCCAGGAAGACCCCACCGATCTTGTAGAGTGGGCCTTAAGAGACTTAGGAATAGGTAAGGCTGCTGACACATAGGCCTGTTGGACAGTAAGCCTAATCCATCGAGCAATGGACTACTTTGAAGCAGGACAACCTTTTTTCTGCGCAACATACAGCACGAACAAAGAATCCATCTTTCTGACCCGAGTTGTTCGCTTGACATAGATTTTCAAGGCACGCACAGCAACCAATGTCTCCAGAGGAGCAGAAGAAACATATCTCGACGGAACCACAATAGGTTGATTCAGGTGAAACGCGGAGACAACTTTCGGTAGGAACTGCTGTCTAGTCCGGAGCTTCGCTCTCCTCGTAAAAGACCAAGTATGGACTTTTACACGATAAGGCCCCCAATTCTGAGACACGTTGAGCAGAAGCCAGGGCCAGTAACGTCACCGTCTTCCACGTGAGGTACTTGTCTTCTACCATCATCAGAGGTTCAAACCAGGAGGACTGTAGAAATTTCAACACTACATTCAAATCCCAGGGTGCCGTGGGAGGCACAAAAGCAGGCTGTATGTGGAGTACCCCCTGCAAGAAGGTCTGAACTTCTAGCAACACTGCCAATTTCTTCTGGAAGAAAATTGAGAGAGCTGAAATCTGGACCTTAATGGAACCTAGACGTAAGCCCTTATCCACACCAGCCTGCAGGAAACGTAAGAAATGTCCCAAGTGAAACTTTGCAGGTGGATACGTGCGTTCTTCACACCAGGAGACTTAATCTTCTCCAGATATGATGATAATGTTTTGACGTCACAGGTTTCCTGGCCTGAACCATGGTAGCAATAACCTTTCTGGAAAGGCCCTTGTAAGCTAGGATGTTCCGCTCAACCTCCATCCTGTCAAACGAAGTCGCTGTAAGTCCAGGTAGATGAACGGTCCCTGTTGAAGATCTCTTCTTAGTGGTAGAGGCCAAGGGTCTTCGACGGACATGTCCAGAAGATCCGCGTACCACGCCCTCCGAGGCCAATCCGGGGCAATTAGAATTGCCTGGACTCCCTGATTTCTGATTCATTTGAGCACCCTTGGGGGCAACGGAATCGAAGGAAACAGATAACCAGCTGGTAAGGCCAAGGCGATGTCCGTGCATCTACTGCCCTCGCCTGAGGGTCCCTGGTTCGTGAGCAATACCAAAGAAGCTTCTTGTTGAGACAAGAAGCCATCAGGTCTGTCTGTGGACAGCCCCACTGATGGACGATCTGTTGGAACACCTGCTGGTGGACACCCCACTCCCCCGGGTGGAGATTGTGACAACTCAGAAAATCCGCTTCCCAATTGTCCACACCCGGAATGAAGATTGCCGACATTGATCTTGCATTTCTTTCAGCCCAGAGGAGTATTTTCGACATCTCTTGCATGCAGGCTCTGCTTTTTGTCCCTCGTCGATTGATGTACGCCACTGCTGTGGCGTCCGACTATACTTGGATCGCGCGATCCTTGAGCAGAGGACAGACCAGCAACAGAGCATTGTAGATCATCTGAAGTTCCAGAATGTTGATCGGAAGGAGGGCTTCGTGGGCTGACCACCTGCCCTGGAACTGCGCCTCTTGGGTGACAGCTCCCCATCCTCTCAGACTCGCATCCGTAGGCTCCAATCCTGAATCCCGAAACTCCGGCTCTCCAGTAGATTGGAGGACTGCAGCCACCACAGGAGGGAAACCTGGCCTGAGGTGACAGCTGTATCATCCGATGCATCTGAGTATGCGATCCGGACCATTTGCTCAGGAGATCCAGCTGAAAAGTTCTGGCATGGAACCTTCATATTGGATCGCCTCGTACGAGGTGACCATCTTCCCCAACAATCTTATGCAAAGATGGATGGACACTCAAGCAGGTTGGAGTACCGTTCGGACCATCTCCTGAAGCGTTCTCGCCTTGTCCTCTGGCAGGAACACCTTCTGGGCCACAGTATCCAACAACATCCCCAGGAACAGGAGTCGCTGAGTCAGCTCCAGGTGGGACTTCTGCAAGTTGAGGATCCACCCATGGTGTGATAGAAGGTGGATAGTGCAGTCGATCTGGAGCAACAAGAGCTCCCTGGATCTTGCCTTGATCAGAAGGTCGTCCAGGTACGGGACAATATTGACTCTCTGGATCCGAAGCTGGAACATCATCTCCACCATCACCTTCGTGAACACCCTCGGAGCTGTGGACAGGCCAAAGGACAGCGCCTGGAATTGGTAATGATTGTTCAGTAGGGCAAACCGTGGGTTAGTGTGATGAGGCGTCCAAATCGGAATATGGAGGTAGGCATCCTTGATATCCAAGGAGACCATGAATTCCTGTTCTTCCAGGCCAACAATCAGTGCTCGCAATGATTCCATTTTTAACTTGAACACCTTTAAGTAAGGATTCAAGGACTTTAGATTCAGAATGGGTCTTACCGAACTGTCCGGTTTCGGTACCAAAAACAGGCTGGAGTAATAACCCTTGCCACGTTGCGGTATTGGAACTGGTACAACAACGTGAGACTGGATCAACTTTAGGATGGCCTCGTGCAACGTAACTTGCATATCATCCAAAGCTGGTAAGCTTGATTTGAAAAATCATTGGGGAGGAGCACTGTCTAACTCCAGTTTGTAGCCCTGAGAAACGAGATCTCTGACCTAGGTATCCTGGCAGGAAGCGTCCCAGACGCAGCTGAAGTGATGCAGTCGAGCTCCCACCTCGAGATCCCCTCGGGGTGGGTGGCACCGTCATGCTGAGGCCTTAGCGGAAGCAGAACTGGTGGTCTGTCCTGAGAGCTGGTGTTTGCAGGCTTTCTGGACTTACCTCTGGTACCTCTAGTCACATTGGAGGCACCTCTGGCCTTAGATCGAAATCTGTGAGACCGAAAGCACTGGACAGATGACCCTGGGTAGGAGCACCTCGCCGGCGGGGCCCCAGAGGGGAGAAGCATGGATTTCCCAGCCGTATCTTTGGAAATCCAGGTATCCAATTCAACCCCAAAGAGCCATTCCCCAGAAAAGGGGAGGGATTCCACACTACGTTTGGATTCTGCGTCTGCAATCCACTGACGCAACCACAAGGCCCTGCGCGCCGACACTGCCATGGCAGAAGTCCTAGCATTAATGTTCCCCGTCTCCTTGAGTAATTCACAGAGGACACGTGTAGTGTCCTGAATGTGTTTTAGAAAGGTTACCATAGTGACCAAGGTCATATCCCCCGCGAGGCCCCCCTGAATTTTAGTGGCCGATGAATCAATGGCATGGGGCATCCAGCAACCCGCAATGACCGGCCTTTGTGATACACCTGCTGCCATGTCAATAGATTTGAGTGTAGACTCTATTTTCCTATCCCCGGGATCCTTTATGGTAAAGGAGCCCGAGGCAGGCAGCACCGCCTTTTTGGACAGTCGAGAGACTGATACATCAACCCCTGGGGGTTCCTCCCAAAATTTCCTACCTTCAGGAGCAAATGGGAAAGTGCACAAAAAACTTTTGGACACTTGGAATCTTTTGTCTGGATTTTTCCAGGCCAGTTTGAATAGGTAATCTAAATCTGTAGAGTCAGGGAAAGTGACATTAGGCTTCTTTTGTACAAAGAAAAATGACTGCTGTGACGGAGCGTCCTCCCGACGCAGCTTCAACACGTCCTGTATAGCCAGAATTAGGGGTTCAATACCCTGAGCAGAATCAGGATCCCCACTAACGGGGTCCAAGTCCTCCCCATCCTCCTGTACATTGTCATCTGTGTCAGAGAGTAGGGCAGGTAAACCACACTTTTGTGGCCCTACATGGGAGGAGGGGGGCTGTGTAACATCTGCCCTAGCAGCTAAATCTGCAACAGCCATACGTTTAGGAGACTGACTGCATTGTTCACATGAAACAGAATCAAATGATAATGGAGAGAATCTGGTGTGACATACACTGCCCAGTTTGTGTTTACCCATGTTTCACCGTAAGCACAATAACATACACACAGACAGTTCTATTGCAAGCCTGCCCTACTGTATGTGAGAGGAGACAGACAGAGAGAAGGGCACCAGCACACCCTTAGCTGTACAGCCCCAGTGAGGCTGTGAGCTCACTATATAACAGTAAACACTAACAAATTCTGTCCTGTAAAGGACCCAGATAGTGTACAATAGTGGCTCTCCCCCTCTGCTACACCCTGTACCAGATATCCAGCGTGGCTGAGGAGTCAGGAAACGCTGTGTGTGCTGTAAATGGCTGCAGTAAGCAGAGGAAGGCGCCAAAATGCCTCTGGTCCCGCTCTGAGGTAGCTCCGCCACCTCCAATGGCGCTCGAGCTACAGTGATATATTATACTGGCAAAGTCTCCTTTCAGCTTAAAAACATCACAATCAGTGCTAGTCTAAGTGGTTTTGTGCCAGTCTACACGGGGGATCTAGGCGGGACCCCCCTGGGGTCAGCCACACAGTGAACCGGGGGACCCTCCTAGTGGGGCCCCGGTTTGTACTCACCACCGATGTCACCTTCAGGCAATGTTAGGGGTGTGCTGCAGCTGTGACAGCCAAGGCGCAGTGCCCCGCTGAAAAACCACCCATCAGGACGGTGGTCCTGCAGCAGGGAAGCGGCTCTGCACCTCGTAAGGCCAGTCACCGCCGCCCCCCCCCCCCCCCCCCCCCCTAACTCCCACGTTGCAAGTATGCCTATGCCCAAACAGCATTCCGAAAATAACAAACATGAAAAAGAAATCGATGAAAACTCTCTGGAGCTCAGAGATGTGTATCCTCTCCTGAGGGCATTTTTTTCTAAACTGCCTGTGGGAGGGGGCATAGAGGGGAGGAGCCAGCACACCCAGTGAGGGAAATTTAAAGTGCACTGGCCCCTTTGGACCCCATCTATACCCATCGTACTAAGTCTTCCCCAATATCCCTTATGGATGCTAGAGAAATAAATATACATATACAGTATATAAAAATAAAAGCCCAGGCTGACTGACTCATCATTAATTCTCTTACTTCCCCATATGTTAGGAAGATGACTTATCATAGGTATTCTAAAGGTGGAAAATAGGAAAACTATGTACATAGGAGCAGATGTAGTAAGCCTGGAGAAGTGATAAGTGGAGGGTGATAACGCACCAGCCAATCATTATGGGTTTGAAAAATGACAGTTAGGAGCTGATTGGCTGGTGCGTTATCACCTTCCACTTATCACTTCTTTATCACTTCTCCAGGCTTAATACATCTGCCCCTTGGAATTTTAATAAACCTCCCCTAAGGGGATGAAAACGTGGTTGCCATGATGATGTCATTACTGATGCGTGGCTTGCGTTGCGTGAACGATAACGCCCAAACGGATAAAAATTTGGATGTCACCTCCAGTGTGTAGAATTTACTAAATTACAAAAATAGTCCTGTCACTTTTTACCGTATCTGCTACGGGTGCTCCTCGGGTAACGCCAAGAACCATGGATTAATATTTACTTACATTAAAGGTGGATACACACTGATAGATATATCTGCCGATCAATTGTTCGGCAGATATATCTAAATCCGGATCGGGCAGTGTGTTGAGCATACACACTGCCCGATCCGTCGGGGACTGACGTCATGAACTGGGCGGATGTGTACACACGCCCGCCCAGTTCAGCTGTCAATCACCGCCGGCCGCCGCAGCATGTGCACGGGTGGTCAGCCAACCGCCGTAAACACACAGCGACGCGCCAATATATCGGTAGATATGTTGTCCGTTGGCTGTGCTGCGGGGCCGACGCGATACGTCTGTGAACGACGGAGTTCACAGATGTATCGGCCGTACACACTGGCCGACGGACCCGCGATATATCGGCCGTTCAAGAGAACAGCTGATATATCGGCCAGTGTGTACGGGCCTTAAGACATTTTAAATTTACAGCTCTTTAGATTTACCAAATTTATAACACATTTATATGTACAACCGTGAAAATCAGAAACTCACGCGCAAAGTATGGGTAGAACAGCTAGTAAATAATAATTATGTTGTCTATATGTGTTTGTTTTGTCCTTTGGAGAGCATATTGAACAAGTATTAATTAATTATTATTATTATTAAAAGTTAAGTTTTAGTTTACTATATTACAAGCATGCCCCCAGCAAAAAGGGAGGGTTTACCTTGCTTTTGTTTTTTTCTGGTCTACAGAATCTACCCTCAGGGGTGCACCTCCACACCAGGCACAGAGATCCCCTAGGAGGGAGGTCTAAAAACCCATACATACTTGCCGAGAGAATGAGCGACGTCGCTTATTTTCCCCCTTCCTGAGCGACGCCGCTCATTTTCCCCCTTCCTGAGCGACGCCGCTCATTTTCCCCCTTCCTGAGCGACGCCGCTCATTTTCCCCCTTCCTGAGCGACATCGCTCATTTTCCCCCTTCCTGAGCGACATCGCTCATTTTCCCCCTTCCTGAGCGACATCGCTCATTTTCCCCCTTCCTGAGCGACGCCGCTCATTTTCCCCCTTCCTGAGCGACATCGCTCATTTTCCCCCTTCCTGAGCGACATCGCTCATTTTCCCCCTTCCTGAGCGACATCGCTCATTTTCCCCCTTCCTGAGCGACGCCGCTCATTTTCCCCCTTCCTGAGCGACGCCGCTCATTTTCCCCCTTCCTGAGCGCCGCCGCTCATTTTCCCCCTTCCTGAGCGATGCCGCTCATTTTCCCCCTTCCTGAGCGACATCGCTCATTTTCCCCCTTCCTGAGCGACGCCGCTCATTTTCCCCCTTCCTGAGCGACATCGCTCATTTTCCCCCTTCCTGAGCGACATCGCTCATTTTCCCCCTTCCTGAGCGACGCCGCTCATTTTCCCCCTTCCTGAGCGACGCCGCTCATTTTCCCCCTTCCTGAGCGACATCGCTCATTTTCCCCCTTACTGAGCGACGCCGCTCATTTTCCCCCTTCCTGAGCGACGCCGCTCATTTTCCCCCTTCCTGAGCGACGCCGCTCATTTTCCCCCTTCCTGAGCGACATCGCTCATTTTCCCCCTTCCTGAGCGACGCCGCTCATTTTCCCCCTTCCTGAGCGACGCCGCTCATTTTTCCCCTTCCTGAGCGACGCCGCTCATTTCCCCCCTTCCTGAGCGACGCCGCTCGTATTCTCGGCCAGTGTGTATGCGCCAGTGACGATTGATGTGCGGACCTGCGGGTCGGCAACAATCGTCGCTGTCGGCATGGAGCGACGTCATCTAGTGTGTATGACCATTACACTTAGAGTGGTGGATCTTCTCTCATCTATCAGTTATCATTGGCTACTATACATAACCCCTTATTCATTTCTAAATCTCACCAGGCATATTTGCCAGTAGGACGCAGTTGCCTAGTATTCACACTAGGCTGTTTCAGCAGGGTGTTGTGACCGGTCCGATTTTTTAATTGAAAAATGAACCCTGCCCCTTTAGCGGCTGCCTGCCGTACCGCCCCCACGTGAATAGTTGTGCCTACGGCATCTATTCACATGAAAGGGAGCGCTTGCGGGAAGGAAGGTGCTGGACGCAGGGTGTAGTTATGTGACCGGAGGACCACCGGTCACAATACCTCCGCCTGCATCCTGAACCGTGAAACTCATGACAGTCGGCATGCCGACTAAAAGGGACTATTCCCACTTGTGGGTCTCCATGCCATCCATAGAGTGAGAATAGAATCCGTGGCGAGCATAGCTTGCCACCGAGCCCGCAAGGGGCATCGTTGCGCCCCCCCCCTCCTGCCGGCATTCTGAGGTCGGGATGCTGACCGCCGGTAACACAGCCCCAACCACTGGCCACGCCCCCATCAGTGATGTAGAGCGGGCATGCCCGTCCCCAATAGTGATGCCACGCCTCCTTTTTGCAAGCACAACTTCTGCACGCGCACATAGTGCCCCTCCGTCCTGCACACTTGGAATCCTGTCGGGAACACTAGTTGCCTATTACTTTAGCTTTGTTTTTTTCATATTACTTACCAGGGTCAAAAAATATAATGGCTTTCAGGCAGGCGTACTCATTCTCATCTATCTGGATTTCTCGAAGAGGTTTAACCAACTCGTCCAGAATCCGCACAGCTACCCGTGCAATATCCAGATCAGGACATTGCATGGGAATGATGAAGTCATTACCTGTAGGAAAAGGTAAACTCATAAATTGCTGGGTTCCTATCACTGTGTCAGGGCAGGGCACATCTACTAAGTAACCATTAGACGCAATACAGAGATAAAACAATGAGAACAGTAAACTGCATCTGCTGCACAAACAACCATTGCTCAGTTCTCTGTCATTGCAATATGTGTGCACATGAAATGGTACAGGCCCGGTGAATGAAAAATAACTTTGCTTTTTGCTATAAGTTTAGTTTGCATCTCTTATCTTGTTAGCGATTGTCCTAAGTAATCAACCATAGGTGGCTCTGAGAGGTATCCACCATCTCTCTGCACACAGGAAGGCAGCTGTGCATGAAACATTTGCTTCCCCCATAGAGCAATGGTTGCCAGAATAATCTGTTTCGGACACACTGGTGAAATGCTGACACCATTATAATCACTGTAGCGATTGTGTAACAACTATTTAATACAGTAGTTAGCGTACACACAGCAATACATAGTGTATAGTACTAGTGGCACAGCAATACATAGTGTACAGTACTAGGGGCGCAGCAATACATAGTGTACAGTACTAGTGGCACAGCAATACACAGTGTGCAGTACTAGGGGCACAGCAATACACAGTGTACAGTGCTAGTGGCACAGCAATACACAGTGTACAGTACTAGTGGCACAGCAATACACAGTGTACAGTACTAGTGGCACAGCAATATATAATGTACAGTGCTAGTGGCACAGCAGAACACAGTGTACAGTACTAGTGGCACAGCAATATATAGTGTGCAGTACTAGGGGCACAGCAATACATAGTGTACAGTACTAGTGGCACAGCAATACACAGTGTACAGTGCTAGTGGCACAGCAATACACAGTGTACAGTACTAGTGGCACAGCAATACACAGTGTACAGTACTAGTGGCACAGCAATACACAGTGTACAGTACTAGGGGCACAGCAATATACTGTGCAGTACTAGTGGCACAGCAATGCACAGTGTACAGTACTAGTGGCACAGCAATACACAGTGTACAGTACTAGTGGCACAGCAATACACAGTGTACAGTGCTAGTGGCACAACAATACATAGTGTACAGTACTAGTGGCACAGCAATACATAGTGTACAGTACTAGCGGCACAGCAATACATAGTGTACAGTACTAGGAGCACAGCAATACACAGTGTACAGTACTAGTGGCACAGCAATACATAGTGTGCAGTACTAGTGGCACAGCAATACACAGTGTACAGTGCTAGTGGCACAGCAATACACAGTGTACAGTACTAGTGGCACAGCAATACACAGTGTACAGTACTAGTGGCACAGCAATACACAGTGTACAGTACTAGGGGCACAGCAATATACTGTGCAGTACTAGTGGCACAGCAATGCACAGTGTACAGTACTAGTGGCACAACAATACACAGTGTACAGTACTAGTGGCACAGCAATACATAGTGTACAGTACTAGCGGCACAGCAATACATAGTGTACAGTACTAGCGGCACAACAATACATAGTGTACAGTGCTAGTGGCACAGCAATACATAGTGTACAGTGCTAGTGGCACAGCAATACATAGTGTACAGTACTAGGGGCACAGCAATACACAGTGTGCAGTACTAGTGGCACAGCAATATACAGTGTGCAGTACTAGCGGCACAGCAATACACAGTGTGCAGTACTAGTGGCACAGCAATATACAGTGTGCAGTGCTAGTGGCACAGCAATACAGTGTGCAGTGCTAGTGGCACAGCAATACAGTGTGCAGTGCTAGTGGCACAGCAATACACAGTGTGCAGTGCTAGAGGCACAGCAATACACAGTGTGCAGTGCTAGAGGCACAGCAATACACAGTGTGCAGTACTAGTGGCACAGCAATACATAGTGTGCAGTACTAGCGGCACAGCAATACATATTGTGCAGTACTAGCGGCACAGCAATACACAGTGTGCAGTACTAGTGGCACAGCAATACATAGTGTGCAGTGCTAGAGGCACAGCAATACACAGTGTGCAGTACTAGTGGCACAGCAATACATAGTGTGCAGTACTAGCGGCACAGCAATACATAGTGTACAGTACTAGGGGCACAGCAATACATAGTGTGCAGCGCTAGTGGCACAGCAATACATAGTGTGCAGTACTAGTGGCACAGCAATACACAGTGTGCAGTACTAGTGGCACAGCAATACACAGTGTGCAGTACTAGTGGCACAGCAATACATAGTGTGCAGTGCTAGAGGCACAGCAATACACAGTGTGCAGTGCTAGAGGCACAGCAATACACAGTGTGCAGTACTAGTGGCACAGCAATACATAGTGTGCAGTGCTAGAGGCACAGCAATACATAGTGTACAGTACTAGTGGCACAGCAATACACAGTGTACAGTACTAGTGGCACAGCAATACACAGTGTACAGTACTAGTGGCACAGCAATACACAGTGTACAGTACTAGTGGCACAGCAATACACAGTGTACAGTACTAGGGGCACAGCAATATACTGTGCAGTACTAGTGGCACAGCAATGCACAGTGTACAGTACTAGTGGCACAGCAATACACAGTGTACAGTACTAGTGGCACAGCAATACACAGTGTACAGTGCTAGTGGCACAGCAATACATAGTGTACAGTACTAGGGGCACAGCAATACACAGTGTACAGTACTAGTGGCACAGCAATACACAGTGTGCAGTGCTAGAGGCACAGCAATACACAGTGTGCAGTGCTAGAGGCACAGCAATACACAGTGTGCAGTACTAGTGGCACAGCAATACATAGTGTACAGTGCTAGTGGCACAGCAATACACAGTGTGCAGTACTAGTGGCACAGCAATACACAGTGTACAGTACTAGTGGCACAGCAATACACAGTGTGCAGTGCTAGAGGCACAGCAATACACAGTGTGCAGTGCTAGAGGCACAGCAATATATAATGTACAGTACTAGTGGCACAGCAATATACAGTGTGCAGTGCTAGTGGCACAGCAATACACAGTGTACAGTACTAGTGGCACAGCAATACACAGTGTGCAGTGCTAGAGGCACAGCAATACACAGTGTGCAGTGCTAGAGGCACAGCAATACACAGTGTGCAGTACTAGTGGCACAGCAATACATAGTGTACAGTGCTAGTGGCACAGCAATACACAGTGTGCAGTGCTAGAGGCACAGCAATACACAGTGTGCAGTGCTAGAGGCACAGCAATACACAGTGTGCAGTACTAGTGGCACAGCAATACATAGTGTGCAGTACTAGTGGCACAGCAATACATAGTGTGCAGTACTAGCGGCACAGCAATACATAGTGTGCAGTACTAGCGGCACAGCAATACATAGTGTGCAGTGCTAGAGGCACAGCAGAACACAGTGTGCAGTGCTAGTGGCACAGCAATATATAGTGTGCAGTGCTAGTGGCACAGCAATACACAGTGTACAGTACTAGGGGCACAGCAATATACTGTGCAGTACTAGTGGCACAGCAATACACAGTGTACAGTACTAGCGGCACAGCAATACATAGTGTGCAGCGCTACTGGCACAGCAATACACAGTGTGCAGTACTAGCGGCACAGCAATACACAGTGTACAGTACTAGGGGCACAGCAATATTCTGTGCAGTACTAGTGGCACAGCAATACACAGTGTACAGTACTAGCGGCACAACAATACACAGTGTACAGTGCTAGTGGCACAGCAATACATAGTGTACAGTACTAGTGGCACAGCAATACACAGTGTACAGTACTAGTGGCACAGCAATACATAGTGTACAGTACTAGGGGCACAGCAATATTCTGTGCAGTACTAGTGGCACAGCAATACACAGTGTACAGTACTAGCGGCACAACAATACACAGTGTACAGTGCTAGTGGCACAGCAATACATAGTGTGCAGTGCTAGTGGCACAGCAATACACAGTGTACAGTACTAGTGGCACAGCAATACATAGTGTACAGTACTAGGGGCACAGCAATATTCTGTGCAGTACTAGTGGCACAGCAATACACAGTGTACAGTACTAGTGGCACAGCAATACACAGTGTACAGTACTAGCGGCACAACAATACACAGTGTACAGTGCTAGTGGCACAGCAATACACAGTGTACAGTACTAGGGGCACAGCAATATTCTGTGCAGTACTAGTGGCACAGCAATACACAGTGTACAGTACTAGCGGCACAACAATACATAGTGTACAGTACTAGTGGCACAGCAATACACAGTGTACAGTACTAGCGGCACAACAATACACAGTGTACAGTGCTAGTGGCACAGCAATACATAGTGTACAGTACTAGGGGCACAGCAATACACAGTGTGCAGTACTAGCGGCACAACAATACATAGTGTACAGTACTAGTGGCACAGCAATACACAGTGTACAGTGCTAGTGGCACAGCAATACATAGTGTACAGTACTAGCGGCACAGCAATACACAGTGTACAGTGCTAGTGGCACAGCAATACATAGTGTACAGTACTAGTGGCACAGCAATGCACAGTGTACAGTACTAGGGGCACAGCAATATACAGTGTGCAGTGCTAGAGGCACAGCAATACACAGTGTGCAGTGCTAGAGGCACAGCAATACACAGTGTGCAGTACTAGGGGCACAGCAATATACAGTGTGCAGTACTAGGGGCACAGCAATACACAGTGTGCAGTACTAGGGGCACAGCAATACACAGTGTACAGTACTAGTGGCACTGCAGAGCTAGTAGGAGTATAAGCAGTACTCTCCCTGTGGCTTTGGCAGTGTTTCAGCATCACATGAACCTATTCTCTGTAACAGTTGTCACTGATGACAGTCAGACCCAGCACCTACACCATCTAATGTGTAACGGCCTTGTCTTGTGTCTCACCTAAGAGCAGGAAGTCTTTGTAAGGAAGGGAGCGTTTGGCAACACCCAGAAGGAGATGGGCACCGGCATGTGCCCGCAGCAATACCACCTGAGGAAACACAAGTTTATATATTGTCAGCACTCCTATGCAGGCCCTGCATCTCAATGTGTTTATATTCCTCCCCGCTGGAATCCGGCACAAGCCAAAGTCTAATATCATACATGGGAGAGATGATTCGGATAGGAACGCCAAGTTGAGGATCTGGCCAATCACAGGGCATGCATTAAATATATAATCCCCCGAAAAGGGGTGGATTTTTTCAGTTTAAACCATACCAGTATCTTAGTTGGATAATGGAGGGTATGTGTACAAAGTTTGGTCCAGATCCATCAAGACATGTAGGAGCCTGTGAAGAACACACACTATATATATATATATATATATATATATATATATATATATATATATATAATGCTGAAAAGATGACTGCCACTCCCCTTCAATTGGAAACTTGTCCGGGTGCCCCTCCACACTGAAACAATGTAGAGATTACGGATGGCAACGTTTCAGGGATTCTCAGCCAAAAGTCTTGATAAAAGGGTGAGAATCCCTGAAACGTTGACTTTCAACAAAACTGCTGTTTGTAATCAATGATTTTGGTCCAGGAGTGCCACCCGTGATCTCTAAATATATGTTCCTTGGCTGTTTCTCAATATATTCTTTATTATGTTCATGTGAACGTATGAAGTTTTATCATGTAGTATTTTAATAAAAGTGTTTGGTATCATATCTAATTAGAGCATTGGCCATTTTTTTCAGGTGTATTTCTGGCGTGAGTGTATACTTACAGGTGACATAGTATGTAAAAACCCACACTGGAGGAATATTCATTGAATATACATGAAAATGAAATTGAATTGAAGCATGTTATAAGGCTACACACTAAGCGCAATTGGTTTTTTGTTTGTGTGTGTATGTATATATATATATATATATACTAGGTGATTCATCGCACCCTACGGGCGCTCTTCACACCGTAGTAAGGAGCTACGCCCCCTTAACCCTTGCACACCCTTGTGGCGTGCAATATTTTTATTATATGGAGTATTACATCCAATCATAATTGTGTGAGTGGTTAAATATTGCACGGGCAAAGGGCGTGCAATGGTTAAGGGGTGGAAGCCCCTTGCAACAGCATGAACAGCGCACGCAGGGCCTGGTGAATCACCTAGTAGGTGCTTTGGTTGGGGGAGTAGGGGTTGCGGGGAAGATGCGTATGAGATCCTGGGTTGCCGCGGGAGGGGCGGTTGTGGTGGTGCCGCAGGTGGGGGAGGGGCTGGTGCGGTGGTGCCACAGGTGGGGGAGGGTGCGCTGGTGCCGCGGGTAGTGGTTCGGAGCCACTGCGGGTGGGGCAGGAGCAGTTGCGGGGTTGCATCGGGTGGTGCGGGGTCGCTGCGGGTGGGGGAGGTGGTCCGGAGCTACCGCGGGTGCTGGAGGATGTGTGTGGGGGTGCCGCGGATGGGGCCCGGAGGTACTGTGAGTCAGGGAGGGGCGGGTAATGCTTATCCTGCTTCTCCTCCTGTCAGCAGCTAAGCTGCTGTCCTCCCTTTGGCAGTGGCTCTCCCGGAGACTCGCACAGCAGCCAGTCACTATTGTTTGCGCCGGTGTCCCAACGCGCCGCATTACAGGGAAGAAGATGTACGCAATAAACTACAGCTCCCAGCAGCCCTAAGGGCCGGAATGCTTCGGCGATAAGGGCTGCTGGGAGCTGTAGTTTATTTAGTGTGTCTACTTCCCTGTAATGCGGCGCGTTGGGACACTGGTGCTAACAATAGTGACTGGCTGGCAGAACTGTGTGACTGGCTGAATCAATGTAAAAGGTGAGAGTGCTGTGCAGTGTCAGTGACACTACACACAGGCCGGCGCTAGCTGCTCAGCAAAGGGATGCAGTGCAGGGAGGCACCAGGAAGGAGAGGCGTTCTCCTTGCTCTGCATCCCTGTGCTGAGCTGCTGCTGCTATCCCTGCTGCTGCCGGCTGCTGTCACACATGCAGCGGCGCCGGCAGCACAAAACCTCCTCTCCCTCCTCCCCTCCCCTGTGTGACATTCAGTGGCGGGAGGGAGCCAAACTGGGCAGAGCTAGATGGGAGTAAGGGGTGGAGCTACACGGGACCATGCTGCAGCAGGAGGATGAGCTGCTACAGCTTCGGCCAGCCAGACTTCATTAGATAAGTGTCTGGAAAGAAAGTGAATGTGTGTGTGTGTGTATATACAGTGTCTGTGTATACTGTATATATGTGTGACTGTGTATGTGTGTAATGTATGTACAATGGGGGTAATTCCAAGTTGATCGCAGCAGGAATTTAGTTAGCAATTGGGCAAAACCATGGTGGTCATTCCGAGTTGTTCGCTCGGTAATTTTCTTCGCATCGCAGCGATTTTCCGCTAATTGCGCATGCGCAATGTTCGCACTGCGACTGCGCCAAGTAAATTTGCTAAGAAGTTTGGTATTTTACTCACGGCATTACAAGGTTTTTTCTTCGTTCTGGTGATCGTAATGTGATTGACAGGAAGTGGGTGTTTCTGGGCGGAAACTGGCTGTTTTATGGGTGTGTGTGAAAAAGCGCTGCCGTTTCTGGGAAAAACGCATAAGTGGCTGGGCGAACGCTGGGTGTGTTTGTGACGTCAAACCAGGAACGAAACTGACTGAACTGATCGCAGTGGCAGAGTAAGTGTCGAGCTACTCAGAAACTACTAAGAAATTTCTATTTGCAATTTTGAGAATCTTTCGTTCGCAATTTTGCTAAGCTAAGATTCACTCCCAGTAGGCGGCGGCTTAGCGTGTGCAATGCTGCTAAAAGCAGCTTGCGAGCGAACAACTCGGAATGAGGGCCCATGTGCACTGCAGGGGAGACAGATATAACATGTGCAGAGAGAGTTAGATTTGGGTGGGGTGTGTTCAATCTGCAATCTACAGTGTAAAAATAAAGCAGCCAGTATTTACCCTGCACAGAAATAAAATAACCCACCCAAATCTATCTCTCTCTGCACATGTTATATCTGCCTCCCCTGCAGTGCACATGGTTTTGCCCAACTGCTAACTAAATTCCTGCTGCGATCAACTTGTAATTACCCCCATTATGTATGTGTATGTGTGTGTGTGTGTTTGTGTATATATATATATATATATATATATATATATATATGGAAGGAAGGGGGGATGAGGGATATATAGCGACTATAGTGTTAATAAAATGTAAAATTGCCAATTCTAAAAAGACTATTTATTGACATAAAAATTGCACGTAAAAGAAGCACATATAAAAAATTGGACAATAACACATACACAGCTGGACTAAAAACACTTAAATTAAATCTTAAAAACTACAATAAAAGCAAGTAAAATGGATTATCCTTATCTTACGTGACCCCTTGAAGAAGTCTTTTGAGACGAAACACGTTGGAGAAAATCTATACCTACCTCACCTAAGATGAGGATAATCCATTTTACTTGCTTTTATTGTAGTTTTTAAGATTTAATTTAAGTGTTTTTAGTCCAGCCCTGTATGTGTTATTGTCCAATTTTTTATATGTGCTTCTTTTACGTGTAATTTTTATGTCAATAAATAGTCTTTTTAGAATTGGCAATTTTACATTTTATTAACACTATAGTCGCTATATATCCCTCATCCCCCCTTCCTTCCACATTGTTTCAGGGACTTACCACCCTGTATGTTTTGAGGGATTCAGCAGACGCCCCATTAGCAGTAGAGGGGAGTGTTTTTTAGGTTGCCGTTTGTACAACATATCTGTCTTATATCACAAGTGGCGCAATATTAATCCCTGCTTTTACACATATATATATATATATGTGTCTGTTGTGTGTGTGTGTGTGTGTATGTGTGACTGCTGCATAATGTGTGTAAGCGTCACTGGTACAGGGGGCGTTACGTGTATAAGCGGCACTGGTACAGGGGGTCGTTACGTGTGTAAGCGTCACTGCTACAGGGGGCGTTACGTATCTAAGCGTCACTGGTACAGAGGGCGTTACGTGTGTAAGCGTCACTGGTACAGGGAGCGTTACGTGTCTAAGCGTCACTGCTACAGAGAGCGTTACATGTCTAAGCGTCACTGGTACAGAGGGCGTTACGTGTGTAAGCGTCACTGGTACAGGGGGCGTTACGTGTGTAAGCGGCACTGGTACAGGGGGCGTTACGTATGTAAGCGTCACTGGTACAGGGGGCGTTACGTGTCTAAGCGTCACTGGTACAGAGGGCGTTACGTGTGTAAGCGTCACTGGTACAGGGAGCGTTACGTGTCTAAGCGTCACTGCTACAGGGAGCGTTACGTGTCTAAGCGTCACTGGTACAGAGGGCGTTACGTGTGTAAGCGTCACTGGTACAGGGGGCGTTACATGTGGAAGCGGCACTGGTACAGGGAGCGTTACGTGTGTAAGCGGCAGTTCTACAGGGGGCGTTTTCCCTATCTACAGGGCAGAGACTTGCTGTGGATGCAGTGGCATAGCCTCCAGCTGCACCTCTGTGGCAGGTACAGTCCCTTTTTTTATGGTCTGTACTGATTTTTGACTCTCCAAGCTTCCATTGAAAGTATATGAAAAGGGGCGTGGCCACGCCCCCTTCTCACATTTGCAGCAATGTTTATGTGTAAATATTGTTGGAGGGTGTGTTGCTGCAGATGCAGTGGGCCTATTTTGGGGTGTGGGGCTGGAGCTGCAGCTCCATCAGTCCCATTGCTAATCCTGCTCTGTGAAAACACAGCAGACAAAGGGCAGAGCCTCCCATTGGATGTAACCTGTGTGGGAGGGCATTTCTCGCCCAATCAGCTGTGGGCTGGGTGTGATAGACCTGCCACTAACCCAATGAGAGCTCCCAGCCACGCTCAGCGTTAGAGACCCAGGCACAGAATCACAGGGCTATTATATAGGAGATTGGTTTTTTTTTAATTATTATTATTATTATTATTATTAATTTTCGGGGGGGGGGGGGGGGGGAATCGTTTGTTGTAATATCCTAATAAGGATTTGAAAAAAAAAATCCTTTTAACCTGTGATCTCATTCGGTGACACGACCAGTTATACTGATACAGCTAACTAATTCCAGCCTACATGTTATTACACCATCAGGTAACACTGGATATTAATAATAAGAGGCAGAGATGTCCGTCCTGTCACATTCAGGGGCAATGTTACCTGGTCATCCAGAGGCAGCTCGCAGAAGGCTGGGATGTACTTTGCCCACTCTACCAGTAGGAGGAGCTGCTGCTTCATGGACTCGCAGACGTCACTTATGGTTGCTATTTTTTTCAGTGAGATGTCAAGGGTGTGAGCCGGGCTGAGTGATGAGAACTGGGGGAAAAAGAAGGAGGAATATACACTGTGTAATGATCAGGGGAAATATTGATATATATAGATATAGATATATAGATATATAGATAGGTAGAGAGTCCTTAAAGATTCACCTGGAACAGTGTTTCCCAAACTGGGTGCCGTGTTACCCTGGGAGACCACCAGTCTCTTGCATGGATGCCACAAGTTGGTGGTCTATGAGCAAATCAAATAATTTATGGTCCATGTGATAGGCAATACCAGTGCACCCCATATGTGGACAAACAGAAGCACATCCCTGTCCACCCCTGCATAACTGAACCCAAGGATGACAGATGAGCACAACTTATTTAATAATGTTTACTGAAACACTTTTGGCCTATGAGTGCAGTGACAAAATGCTGATACTGTAGGACGCTGTGATTCAAAAAAGTTTGGGAAGTGCTGTCCTGAACGATGGCTGACATCATAGCTGACCGATAAAGCCACAAACCTGGTAGCCCTGTGCGAAATACAGACACCTGCCTAGTGGGTCACTTACCCCTGTATCCCGCTTACACCAGTATTCTACTGCACTGACCAATTCTCTGCTGTGCCATATAACCAATTCTGATTGGCTGCTCTGGAACCCTCCAATCAGAACTGGTTCCAGCCCTGATGTATTTGGAACATGTAGGAGGTGGGGTGTTGGCTGGAGCACCTCCATATCAGGTATAACCACAGGGGCTCAGTAATGTCACGGTAAGACCACTGGCAGTGCCGCTGCAGACATGTTGTTATACGGAAAGTTATATCTTGCTGCAAGCTCTCCCACTGGTTAGTGTAGATGAGCATTAAAATGGCATCACCTGCATCCAAGCAAGCCATTACTGTGGCATATATGTGGGTGCAGACTGGTATGGGCCCAGCTATTCCAACTGACTTCTCATTGAGTGTGAGATCCTGTAGCAATGTGCCAGGGTCCACAGGGACATTCCCCCTAGACTGCAGCCGACCTTAAGGGCCCCATACACTAGAACGATAATGCCCAATTTCAGCCCAATTCGGGACGATATATTGGTTGAAATCAGGCATTTTGGCTGAGTATCCGATCCGATGCGCGTTCCCGTGAGGGTCGGATCGGCTCCCCTAGATCGCTAGTGCTGCACTCGTGATATGTCGGTTCCCGCAGGCATGGCTGGGATCGCATCCGATATATCGCATGTAAAATGTACCAAATCGTATGGAACCAGTTCCGGGAAGCTCCCGGGAGACCTCAAGGGAAATCACCTCAGACTTCAGCCTCTAGAGATAGCGTTCTAGTGTATGTTGCCCTTTACAATGCTGTTGTTACTGGGCCTCAGCCTTCATTTAGGGAGAATACGCTGAATCTGGGGACACTGCAAACATTTCTGAAGATGTTTCATGAATTTCTGAACTAAACTATATTGTAGACTCTGCAAAGCAAAGGGAGGTTTATTGCTCCAATTGCTGACAGTTTTCGGGCCAGAGACCTTTTATTGATTTCTAGTGTCTGGTCTTACTGTGTGTATGTGCTTATTTGTCACATATGCATCTACTGTGTGGTGATAAAGGATCCATACATAGAATAGCCCACTGCAAAACTGATATGCGTCCTGCATTTCCTGGTTATGTCCCCTAGGTGGCGATGTTGCAGTACTGTGAGAATCACCATCAGTAGAAGTAGTACTGGACACTAAAGGTATATTTTGCACTGACACATTATTATTAAAGGCTTCCTCCTAGTAAATCAATGCAAATAAGTCCTGAGTCCAAGATGCACTATGTCCTCCGAACATCACAAACTGTGTCACCCTTTCTGAGGCTCATCATTGCATGAAGAGCTAAAAGGGGCTTTTTTTTGGTATGTGATTCTTCACATAATATAAAATGTTAATGATAGCCCTTAGCATTAGAAAATACAACAAGAAAATGTATATTCCATCAGAACTAAACAAGTGAGTATATAACTATAGTATCTCTGCCTGAATATGACATCAGTAACGCTGGATTATGGCCCTCATTCCGAGTCGTTCGCTCGGTAATTTTCATCGCCTCGCAGTGAAATTCCGCTTAGTACGCATGCGCAATAATCGCACTGCGACTGCGCCAAGTAATTTTACAATGAAGATAGTATTTTTACTCACGGCTTTTTCCTCGCTCCGGCGATCGTAGTGTGATTGACAGGAAATGGGTGTTACTGGGCGGAAACACAGCGTTTTCGGGGCGTGTGGATAAAAACGCTACCGTTTCCGGAAAAAACGCAGGAGTGGCCGTAGAAACGGGGGAGTGTCTGGGCGAACGCAGGGTGTGTTTATGACGTCAAACCAGGAACGACAAGCACTGAACTGATCGCAGATGCCGAGTAAGTCTGAAGCTACTCTGAAACTGCTAAGTAGTTTGTAATCGCAATATTGCGAATACATCGGTCGCAATTTTAAGAAGCTAAGATACACTCCCAGTAGGCGTAGGCTTAGCCTGAGCAACTCTGCTAAATTCGCCTTGTGAGCGATCAACTCGGAATGAGGGCCTATATGCGTGGCATTATTCACCTTGTAGCCAGCAGGTGGTGCTATGCAGTTGCTCATAACCTGCCACCTGTGTCACACAGCGCATTGCCGGTGTCACTAATCACTTCTCGCAATAAAACATGCGCTGCTCTGTGCACTTAGCCCTCGCCACGCGTTCTGACACCACCCAGAGCCGGCTCTACAGTCTCCCATAGAGATGTCACTCATAGCACTGGGTACCACTAATACAGGGCTTTGCAGGGTGTGTAGCCTAAATTATTACCTTTATTGCTAATGTGTTTTGGGAAGTGCCTATAGAGACCATTAAAGTCATAGTATCCATGGGGGGTGAGGTCAGGTCACCTACCTGCTGTGTCATGGCTTCTGCTTGTGTCAGGACACTGATAGATAACGAACCATTGTCTTCATAGCTGCTTCTCCGCATGCTGATCCTGTCCCTCTCATTCTGCACAGCTGCAACAACAGTGACGATAGTATCTGTGACACCTTGTCTCCACCGGGGTACCTACACCTGCCTGAGCCCCGACTTCACACATGGAACATACAATAGTAATCACAAACACCAACAACGCGTTTCGCTGTACCAAAAGGTTGTACCTTCCTAATTATCAGAAGCAGTTGGCACCTGCTGGGTCATAAAGCCGCCTGCTAGGCTGAACGCATAGCTCATTTACTCAGAAGTGGCTGCAAAAATATTACAACAGACAGTTTTGGGCTTCAAAATTCATGCAGACTAATTACTTCAGCATCACAGTAACCTATATTGGAGTAGCTGGGTCAATGTGTAGCATAAACAAAAAATCCTTAACCAGTCCTTTAAATTGGGGATTCCCACATTCAGATGACTAATTTACATCTATAACCTCATGCAGCTTTTACAATGTACTGTTAAATACAATGCTTTACATTTCTGTCTTTCTCCTGCTATTTCAGCCACGTCTTTATACAATCAGGCAAAAAGATGATTATTTTTCAGAACCTTGGGCTATGGCTTCTCTCCTGTTACAACTAGATTCAGTGAGTTCAGGATTAATGGTGTCTTATCTTAGGGGGTCTTTTAGACCTGGACGCAGCCGCGCATTCACACGCAGCGGCCACATCCAGTTGGCCTTTCGCATGGACACCGGCCGCAGTGCAAGTGTGCGACCCTACACCTTGCGGCGGATGCGGACGCAAGATGATTGACAGCGGCGGCCGTTGGGTGGGCAGTGATGCTGCTTTTTGTGGGTGTGTCGGACCAAATATGGGGCATGCCAGGAGTATTTTCGGGGTGGCTGTGTGACGTCACACGCAGCCGCTCTGATTTAAAAAATGTCAGGCTGCGCTGACAGGGGGCAACCTTAATTTGATGCGTCCGCGCATCGTGAGGCAGCACACACACATGCTGGGTGGCCTTGCCCTGTGCTTGGTGTACCCCAGCATGTGAAGAGATGAACAGATCTTGCTGCATATACAGTCAGGTCCATAAATATTGGGACATCAACACAATTCTCATATTTTGGGCTCTATACACCACCACAATGGATTTGAAATGAAACAGATGTGCTTTAACTGCAGACTTTCCGCTTTCATTTGAGGGTATTTACATCCAAATCAGGTGAACGGTTTCTATATGTGCCTCCCACTTTTTAAGGGACCAAAAGTAATGGAACAATTGACTCAAAAGCTATTTCATGGACAGGAGTGGGCTATTCCCTCACTATTTCATCATCAATTAAGCAGGTAAAAGGTCTGGAGTAGATTCCAGGTGTGACATTTGCATTTGGAATCTGTTGCTGTCGACTCTCAATATGAGATCCAAAGAGCTGCCACTATCAGTGAAGCAAGCCATCATTAGGCTGAAAAATCAAAACAATCCCATCAGAGAGATAGCAAAACCATTAGGTGTGGCCAAATCAACTGTTTGAGACATTCTTAAAAAGAAAGAATGCACAGGAGAGCTCAGCAACACCAAAAGACCCGGAAAACCACGGAAAACAATTGTGGTGGAGGACAGAAGAATTATTTCCCTGGTGAAGAAAAACTCCTTCACAACAGTTGACCGGATCAAGAACACTCTCCAGGAGGTAGGTGTATATGTGTCAAATTCAACAATCAAGAGAAGACTTCACAATAGCGAATATAGAGGGTTCACCACAAGATGTAAACCATTGGTGAGCCAGAAAAACAGGAAGTCCTGATTAGAGTTTGCCAAACAACATCTAAAAAAGCCTTTACAGTTCTAGAACAACATCCTATGGATAGATGAGACAAAGATCAACTTGTACCAGAGTGATGGGAAGAGAAGAGTATGGAGAAGGAAAGGAACTGCTCATGATCCAAAACATACCACCTCATCAGTGAAGCATGGTGGTGGTAGTGTCATGGCGTGGGCATGTATGGCTGCCAATGGAACTGGTTCCCTTGTATTTATTGATAATGTGACTGCTGACAAAAGCAGCAGGATAAATTCTAAAGTGTTCCAGCAATATTATCTGCTCATATTCAGTCAAATTCATCAGAACTCATTGGACTGTGCTTCACTGTGCAGATGGACAATGACCCAAAGCATACTGCGAAAGCAACCAAAGACTTTTTCAAGGCAAATAAGTGGAATGTTATGCAATGGCCAAGTCAATCACCTGACCTGAATCCGATTGAGCATGCATTTCACTTGATAAAGACAAAACTGAAGGGAAAATGCCCCAAGAACAAGCAGGAACTGAAGACATTTGCAGTAGAGGCCTGGCAGAGCATCACCAGGGATGAAACCCAGCGTCTGGTGGTGTCTATGCGTTCCAGACTTCAGGCTGTAATTGACTGCAAAGGATTTGCAATAAAGTATTAAAAAGTGAAAGTTTGATTTAGGATTGTTTAGTTTGTCCCATTACTTTTGGTCCCTTAAAAAGTGGGAGGCACATATAGAAACCGTTGTAATTCCTACACCGTTCACCTGATTTGGATGTAAATACCCTCAAATTAAAGTGGAAAGTCTGCAATAAAGCACATCTTGTTTGTTTCATTTCAAATCCATTGTGGTGGTGTATAGAGCCCAAAATATGAGAATTGTGTCGATGTCCCAATATTTATGGACCTGACTGTATCTCTAAATAAACCCCTAAGAGTACAACTCACCCTGGTTATATAAATATCTGTCTGAAGAGCACAGAGTAGGGAGATAATTTATTTAGTAATAGTTGTAAGCAGGCACGTACTGTATTAAACATTAAAGACACATGAAGATGTAAAGATCCATTATTCCATAAGTGGAGTCACCCACACACCCGCTCACCTCCTGGCACAGGCTGGCACTTTATTCCTCTGGGCGCTGATTAGTTGGGTAATCGGAGGTTTTATCTTGACATTCTCTACATAAATGGCCACGTTTCACTTCTGTGTAACTAGGATTAGCGTTAATCTGTGTGTTTAAGAGGCTCTTAATAAGTACGGCTATTGAAGTCTATTTTTATCCGATCATATTCTTTGAAGCACATAGATAATGTTTAACTGCGACAAGAGAGAAGAGACACTTATTGCCGCAGTAAAACGGGGAACAGGCCCTGTTCCAATCTTCCATGTAGATAGCAGAGCTGTACTGCTCCCAGCTGTAACATGGTGCAATATACACTGCAGACATTTCCCTGCAGGATCCGCTTACCCGCTAATCTCATCCTAATGCCTGTGCCAAGGGGAGCCCTCACTGGGGCCATATGTGGAGTCCTCGCAGTGTGATTATTGCTGCACATGATCCACTGGGCACAAATATGTATCGGCCTTTTGTATGAACCATCTAATACAGTATCTGCCCAGCCTGGCGTCATGCTGTAAAGTGGTGCAGAGAGTCTCTGTCTGTGGGAAGGGGAGGAGGGTGCAGCGCATCCATCACTATGCGACTGGCTTGGAGTTTTATTGGTAATGCAGAATATAGGTGTGGTGAAGAGGCGGGGTCTGGTATGAATCAAGAGAATTGCAGCATCACATTGCAGAGTCCGACAGGTGCTGCAGCAATGACTCAGAAGATGGTAGTAATGTCCGCGTCACATTGCAGAGCGCGCGAGGTGCTGCAGCAATGTCACAGAGTACAGTAATAACTGCAGCATCCCATTGCAGAGTCCGACAGGTGCTGCAGCAATGACTCAGAAGATGGTAGTAATGTCCGCGTCACATTGCAGAGCGCGTGAGGTGCTGCAGCAATGCCACAGAGTACAGTAATAACTGCAGCATCGCATTGCAGAGCGTTGAGGTGTTGCGGCAAAGCCACAGGGGACAGTAGTAATGTTACCATCGCATTGCAGAGCGTGTGAGGTGCTGCAGCAATGTAAGATAGGACAGTAGTAATGGTACCATCGCATTGCAGAGCGTGTGAGGTGCTGCAGCAATGTCATATAGGACAGTAGTAAGTGTACCATCGCATTGCAGAGCGTGTGAGGTGCTGCAGCAATGTCATACAGGACAGTAGTAAGTGTACCATCGCATTGCAGAGCGTGTGAGGTGCTGCAGCAATGTCATATAGGACAGTAGTAAGTGTACCATCGCATTGCAGAGCGTGTGAGGTGCTGCAGCAATGTCATATAGGACAGTAGTAAGTGTACCATCGCATTGCAGAGCGTGTGAGGTGCTGCAGCAATGTCATATAGGACAGTAGTAAGTGTACCATCGCATTGCAGAGCGTGTGAGGTGCTGCAGCAATGTCATATAGGACAGTAGTAAGTGTACCATCGCACTGCAGAGCGTGTGAGGTGCTGCAGCAATGTAAGATAGGACAGTAGTAATGGTACCATCGCATTGCAGAGCGTGTGAGGTGCTGCAGCAATGTCATATAGGACAGTAGTAAGTGTACCATCGCATTGCAGAGCGTGTGAGGTGCTGCAGCAATGTAAGATAGGACAGTAGTAAGTGTACCATCGCATTGCAGAGCGTGTGAGGTGCTGCAGCAATGTCATATAGGACAGTAGTAATGGTACCATCACATTGCAGAGCGTGTGAGGTGCTGCAGCAATGTCATATAGGACAGTAGTAAGTGTACCATCGCATTGCAGAGCGTGTGAGGTGCTGCAGCAATGTCATATAGGACAGTAGTAAGTGTACCATCGTATTGCAGAGCGTGTGAGGTGCTGCAGCAATGTCATATAGGACAGTAGTAAGTGTACCATCGCATTGCAGAGCGTGTGAGGTGCTGCAGCAATGTCATATAGGACAGTAGTAATGGTACCATCGCATTGCAGAGCGTGTGAGGTGCTGCAGCAATGTTATATAGGACAGTAGTAAGTGTACCATCGCACTGCAGAGCGTGTGAGGTGCTGCAGCAATGTCATATAGGACAGTAGTAAGTGTACCATCGCATTGCAGAGCGTGTGAGGTGCTGCAGCAATGTCATATAGGACAGTAGTAATGGTACCATCGCATTGCAGAGCGTGTGAGGTGCTGCAGCAATGTCATATAGGACAGTAGTAAGTGTACCATCCCATTGCAGAGCGTGTGAGGTGCTGCAGCAATGTCATATAGGACAGTAGTAAGTGTACCATCGCATTGCAGAGCGTGTGAGGTGCTGCAGCAATGTAAGATAGGACAGTAGTAAGTGTACCATCGCATTGCAGAGCGTGTGAGGTGCTGCAGCAATGTCACATAGGACAGTAGTAATGGTACCATCGCATTGCAGAGCGTGTGAGGTGCTGCAGCAATGTCATATAGGACAGTAGTAAGTGTACCATCGTATTGCAGAGCGTGTGAGGTGCTGCAGCAATGTCATATAGGACAGTAGTAAGTGTACCATCGCATTGCAGAGCGTGTGAGGTGCTGCAGCAATGTCATATAGGACAGTAGTAAGTGTACCATCGCATTGCAGAGCGTGTGAGGTGCTGCAGCAATGTCATATAGGACAGTAGTAAGTGTACCATCGCATTGCAGAGCATGTGAGGTGCTGCAGCAATGTCATATAGGACAGTAGTAAGTGTACCATCGCATTGCAGAGCGTGTGAGGTGCTGCAGCAATGTCATATAGGACAGTAGTAAGTGTACCATCGCATTGCAGAGCGTGTGAGGTGCTGCAGCAATGTCATATAGGACAGTAGTAAGTGTACCATCGCATTGCAGAGCGTCTGAGGTGCTGCAGCAATGTCATATAGGACAGTAGTAAGTGTACCATCGCATTGCAGAGCGTGTGAGGTGCTGCAGCAATGTCATATAGGACAGTAGTAAGTGTACCATCGCATTGCAGAGCGTGTGAGGTGCTGCAGCAATGTCATATAGGACAGTAGTAAGTGTACCATCGCATTGCAGAGCGTGTGAGGTGCTGCAGCAATGTCATATAGGACAGTAGTAAGTGTACCATCGCATTGCAGAGCGTGTGAGGTGCTGCAGCAATGTCATATAGGACGGTAGTAATGGTACCATCGCACTGCAGAGCGTGTGAGGTGCTGCAGCAATGTCATATAGGACAGTAGTAATGGTACCATCGCATTGCAGAGCGTGTGATGTGCTGCAGCAATGTCATATAGGACAGTAGTAAGTGTACCATCGTATTGCAGAGCGTGTGAGGTGCTGCAGCAATGTCATATAGGACAGTAGTAAGTGTACCATCGCATTGCAGAGCGTGTGAGGTGCTGCAGCAATGTCATATAGGACAGTAGTAATGGTACCATCGCATTGCAGAGCGTGTGAGGTGCTGCAGCAATGTCATATAGGACAGTAGTAAGTGTACCATCGCATTGTAGAGCGTGTGAGGTGCTGCAGCAATGTCATATAGGACAGTAGTAATGGTACCATCGCATTGCAGAGCGTGTGAGGTGCTGCAGCAATGTCATATAGGACAGTAGTAAGTGTACCATCGCACTGCAGAGCGTGTGAGGTGCTGCAGCAATGTCATATAGGACAGTAGTAAGTGTACCATCGCATTGCAGAGCGTGTGAGGTGCTGCAGCAATGTCATATAGGACAGTAGTAAGTGTACCATCGCATTGCAGAGCGTGTGAGGTGCTGCAGCAATGTCATATAGGACAGTAGTAATGGTACCATCGCATTGCAGAGCGTGTGAGGTGCTGCAGCAATGTCATATAGGACAGTAGTAATGGTACCATCGCATTGCAGAGCGTGTGAGGTGCTGCAGCAATGTCATATAGGACAGTAGTAATGGTACCATCGCATTGCAGAGCGTGTGAGATGCTGCAGCAATGTCATATAGGACAGTAGTAAGTGTACCATCGCATTGCAGAGCGTGTGTGGTGCTGCAGCAATGTCATATAGGACAGTAGTAAGTGTACCATCTCATTGCAGAGCGTGTGAGGTGCTGCAGCAATGTCATATAGGACAGTAGTAATGGTACCATCGCATTGCAGAGCGTGTGAGGTGCTGCAGCAATGTCATATAGGACAGTAGTAAGTGTACCATCGCATTGCAGAGCGTGTGAGGTGCTGCAGCAATGTCATATAGGAGAGTAGTAAGTGTACCATCTCATTGCAGAGCGTGTGAGGTGCTGCAGCAATGTCATATAGGACAGTAGTAAGTGTACCATCGCACTGCAGAGCGTGTGAGGTGCTGCAGCAATGTCATATAGGACAGTAGTAAGTGTACCATCGCATTGCAGAGCGTGTGAGGTGCTGCAGCAATGTCATATAGGACAGTAGTAAGTGTACCATCGCATTGCAGAGCGTGTGAGGTGCTGCAGCAATGTCATATAGGACAGTAGTAAGTGTACCATCGTATTGCAGAGCGTGTGAGGTGCTGCAGCAATGTCATATAGGACAGTAGTAAGTGTACCATCGCATTGCAGAGCGTGTGAGGTGCTGCAGCAATGTCATATAGGACAGTAGTAAGTGTACCATCGCATTGCAGAGCGTGTGAGGTGCTGCAGCAATGTCATATAGGACAGTAGTAAGTGTACCATCGCATTGCAGAGCGTGTGAGGTGCTGCAGCAATGTCAGACAGGACAGTAGTAATGGTACCATCGCATTGCAGAGCGTGTGAGGTGCTGCAGCAATATCATATAGGACAGTAGTAAGTGTACCATCGCATTGCAGAGCGTGTGAGGTGCTGCAGCAATGTCATATAGGACAGTAGTAAGTGTACCATCGCATTGCAGAGCGTGTGAGGTGCTGCAGCAATGTCATATAGGACAGTAGTAAGTGTACCATCGCATTGCAGAGCATGTGAGGTGCTGCAGCAATGTCATATAGGACAGTAGTAAGTGTACCATCGCATTGCAGAGCGTGTGAGGTGCTGCAGCAATGTCATATAGGACAGTAGTAAGTGTACCATCGCATTGCAGAGCGTGTGAGGTGCTGCAGCAATGTCATATAGGACAGTAGTAAGTGTACCATCGCATTGCAGAGCGTGTGAGGTGCTGCAGCAATGTCATATAGGACAGTAGTAAGTGTACCATCGCATTGCAGAGCGTGTGAGGTGCTGCAGCAATGTCATATAGGACTGTAGTAAGTGTACCATCGCATTGCAGAGCATGTGAGGTGCTGCAGCAATGTCATATAGGACAGTAGTAAGTGTACCATCGCATTGCAGAGCGTGTGAGGTGCTGCAGCAATGTCATATAGGACAGTAGTAAGTGTACCATCGCATTGCAGAGCGTGTGAGGTGCTGCAGCAATGTCATATAGGACAGTAGTAAGTGTACCATCGCATTGCAGAGCGTGTGAGGTGCTGCAGCAATGTCATATAGGACAGTAGTAATGGTACCATCGCATTGCAGAGCGTGTGAGGTGCTGCAGCAATGTCATATAGGACAGTAGTAATGGTACCATCGCATTGCAGAGCGTGTGAGGTGCTGCAGCAATGTCATATAGGACAGTAGTAGATGTACCATCGCATTGCAGAGCGTGTGTGGTGCTGCAGCAATGTCATATAGGACAGTAGTAAGTGTACCATCTCATTGCAGAGCGTGTGAGGTGCTGCAGCAATGTCATATAAGTGTACCATCGCACTGCAGAGCGTGTGAGGTGCTGCAGCAATGTCATATAGGACAGTAGTAAGTGTACCATCGCATTGCAGAGCGTGTGAGGTGCTGCAGCAATGTCATATAGGACAGTAGTAAGTGTACCATCGCATTGCAGAGCGTGTGAGGTGCTGCAGCAATGTCATATAGGACAGTAGTAAGTGTACCATCGTATTACAGAGCGTGTGAGGTGCTGCAGCAATGTCATATAGGACAGTAGTAAGTGTACCATCGCATTGCAGAGCGTGTGAGGTGCTGCAGCAATGTCATATAGGACAGTAGTAAGTGTACCATCGCATTGCAGAGCGTGTGAGGTGCTGCAGCAATGTCATATAGGACAGTAGTAAGTGTACCATCGCATTGCAGAGCGTGTGAGGTGCTGCAGCAATGTCATATAGGACAGTAGTAAGTGTACCATCGCATTGCAGAGTGTGTGAGGTGCTGCAGCAATGTAAGATAGGACAGTAGTAAGTGTACCATCGCATTGCAGAGCGTGTGAGGTGCTGCAGCAATGTAAGATAGGACAGTAGTAAGTGTACCATCGCATTGCAGAGCGTGTGAGGTGCTGCAGCAATGTCATATAGGACAGTAGTAAGTGTACCATCGCATTGCAGAGCGTGTGATGTGCTGCAGCAATGTCATATAGGACAGTAGTAAGTGTACCATCGCATTGCAGAGCGTGTGAGGTGCTGCAGCAATGTCATATAGGACAGTAGTAAGTGTACCATCGCATTGCAGAGCGTGTGAGGTGCTGCAGCAATGTAAGATAGGACAGTAGTAAGTGTACCATCGCATTGCAGAGCGTGTGAGGTGCTGCAGCAATGTCATATAGGACAGTAGTAATGGTACCATCGCATTGCAGAGCGTGTGAGGTGCTGCAGCAATGTCATATAGGACAGTAGTAAGTGTACCATCGCACTGCAGAGCGTGTGAGGTGCTGCAGCAATGTCATATAGGACAGTAGTAAGTGTACCATCGCATTGCAGAGCGTGTGAGGTGCTGCAGCAATGTCATATAGGACAGTAGTAAGTGTACCATCGCATTGCAGAGCGTGTGAGGTGCTGCAGCAATGTCATATAGGACAGTAGTAATGGTACCATCGCATTGCAGAGCGTGTGAGGTGCTGCAGCAATGTCATATAGGACAGTAGTAATGGTACCATCGCATTGCAGAGCGTGTGAGGTGCTGCAGCAATGTCATATAGGACAGTAGAAATGGTACCATCGCATTGCAGAGCGTGTGAGGTGCTGCAGCAATGTCATATAGGACAGTAGTAAGTGTACCATCGCATTGCAGAGCGTGTGAGGTGCTGCAGCAATGTCATATAGGACAGTAGTAATGGTACCATCGCAATGCAGAGCGTGTGTGGTGCTGCAGCAATGTCATATAGGACAGTAGTAAGTGTACCATCTCATTGCAGAGCGTGTGAGGTGCTGCAGCAATGTCATATAGGACAGTAGTAAGTGTACCATCGCATTGCAGAGCGTGTGAGGTGCTGCAGCAATGTCATATAGGACAGTAGTAAGTGTACCATCGCATTGCAGAGCGTGTGAGGTGCTGCAGCAATGTCATATAGGACAGTAGTAAGTGTACCATCGCATTGCAGAGCGTGTGAGGTGCTGCAGCAATGTCATATAGGACAGTAGTAAGTGTACCATCGCATTGCAGAGCGTGTGAGGTGCTGCAGCAATGTCATATAGGACAGTAGTAAGTGTACCATCGCATTGCAGAGCGTGTGAGGTGCTGCAGCAATGTCATATAGGACAGTAGTAAGTGTACCATCGCATTGCAGAGCGTGTGAGGTGCTGCAGCAATGTCATATAGGACAGTAGTAATGGTACCATCGCATTGCAGAGCGTGTGAGGTGCTGCAGCAATGTTATATAGGACAGTAGTAAGTGTACCATCGCACTGCAGAGCGTGTGAGGTGCTGCAGCAATGTCATATAGGACAGTAGTAAGTGTACCATCGCATTGCAGAGCGTGTGAGGTGCTGCAGCAATGTCATATAGGACAGTAGTAATGGTACCATCGCATTGCAGAGCGTGTGAGGTGCTGCAGCAATGTAAGATAGGACAGTAGTAAGTGTACCATCGCATTGCAGAGCGTGTGAGGTGCTGCAGCAATGTCACATAGGACAGTAGTAATGGTACCATCGCATTGCAGAGCGTGTGAGGTGCTGCAGCAATGTCATATAGGACAGTAGTAAGTGTACCATCGTATTGCAGAGCGTGTGAGGTGCTGCAGCAATGTCATATAGGACAGTAGTAAGTGTACCATCGCATTGCAGAGCGTGTGAGGTGCTGCAGCAATGTCATATAGGACAGTAGTAAGTGTACCATCGCATTGCAGAGCGTGTGAGGTGCTGCAGCAATGTCATATAGGACAGTAGTAAGTGTACCATCGCATTGCAGAGCGTGTGAGGTGCTGCAGCAATGTCATATAGGACAGTAGTAAGTGTACCATCGCATTGCAGAGCGTGTGAGGTGCTGCAGCAATGTCATATAGGACAGTAGTAAGTGTACCATCGCATTGCAGAGCGTGTGAGGTGCTGCAGCAATGTCATATAGGACAGTAGTAAGTGTACCATCGCATTGCAGAGCGTGTGAGGTGCTGCAGCAATGTCATATAGGACAGTAGTAAGTGTACCATCGCATTGCAGAGCGTGTGAGGTGCTGCAGCAATGTCATATAGGACAGTAGTAAGTGTACCATCGCATTGCAGAGCGTGTGAGGTGCTGCAGCAATGTCATATAGGACAGTAGTAAGTGTACCATCGCATTGCAGAGCGTGTGAGGTGCTGCAGCAATGTCATATAGGACAGTAGTAAGTGTACCATCGCATTGCAGAGCGTGTGAGGTGCTGCAGCAATGTCATATAGGACGGTAGTAATGGTACCATCGCACTGCAGAGCGTGTGAGGTGCTGCAGCAATGTCATATAGGACAGTAGTAATGGTACCATCGCATTGCAGAGCGTGTGATGTGCTGCAGCAATGTCATATAGGACAGTAGTAAGTGTACCATCGTATTGCAGAGCGTGTGAGGTGCTGCAGCAATGTCATATAGGACAGTAGTAAGTGTACCATCGCATTGCAGAGCGTGTGAGGTGCTGCAGCAATGTCATATAGGACAGTAGTAATGGTACCATCGCATTGCAGAGCGTGTGAGGTGCTGCAGCAATGTCATATAGGACAGTAGTAAGTGTACCATCGCATTGTAGAGCGTGTGAGGTGCTGCAGCAATGTCATATAGGACAGTAGTAATGGTACCATCGCATTGCAGAGCGTGTGAGGTGCTGCAGCAATGTCATATAGGACAGTAGTAAGTGTACCATCGCACTGCAGAGCGTGTGAGGTGCTGCAGCAATGTCATATAGGACAGTAGTAAGTGTACCATCGCATTGCAGAGCGTGTGAGGTGCTGCAGCAATGTCATATAGGACAGTAGTAAGTGTACCATCGCATTGCAGAGCGTGTGAGGTGCTGCAGCAATGTCATATAGGACAGTAGTAATGGTACCATCGCATTGCAGAGCGTGTGAGGTGCTGCAGCAATGTCATATAGGACAGTAGTAATGGTACCATCGCATTGCAGAGCGTGTGAGGTGCTGCAGCAATGTCATATAGGACAGTAGTAATGGTACCATCGCATTGCAGAGCGTGTGAGGTGCTGCAGCAATGTCATATAGGACAGTAGTAAGTGTACCATCGCATTGCAGAGCGTGTGTGGTGCTGCAGCAATGTCATATAGGACAGTAGTAAGTGTACCATCTCATTGCAAAGCGTGTGAGGTGCTGCAGCAATGTCATATAGGACAGTAGTAAGTGTACCATCGCATTGCAGAGCGTGTGAGGTGCTGCAGCAATGTCATATAGGACAGTAGTAATGGTACCATCGCATTGCAGAGCGTGTGAGGTGCTGCAGCAATGTCATATAGGACAGTAGTAAGTGTACCATCGCATTGCAGAGCGTGTGAGGTGCTGCAGCAATGTCATATAGGAGAGTAGTAAGTGTACCATCTCATTGCAGAGCGTGTGAGGTGCTGCAGCAATGTCATATAGGACAGTAGTAAGTGTACCATCGCACTGCAGAGCGTGTGAGGTGCTGCAGCAATGTCATATAGGACAGTAGTAAGTGTACCATCGCATTGCAGAGCGTGTGAGGTGCTGCAGCAATGTCATATAGGACAGTAGTAAGTGTACCATCGCATTGCAGAGCGTGTGAGGTGCTGCAGCAATGTCATATAGGACAGTAGTAAGTGTACCATCGTATTGCAGAGCGTGTGAGGTGCTGCAGCAATGTCATATAGGACAGTAGTAAGTGTACCATCGCATTGCAGAGCGTGTGAGGTGCTGCAGCAATGTCATATAGGACAGTAGTAAGTGTACCATCGCATTGCAGAGCGTGTGAGGTGCTGCAGCAATGTCATATAGGACAGTAGTAAGTGTACCATCGCATTGCAGAGCGTGTAAGGTGCTGCAGCAATGTCAGACAGGACAGTAGTAATGGTACCATCGCATTGCAGAGCGTGTGAGGTGCTGCAGCAATATCATATAGGACAGTAGTAAGTGTACCATCGCATTGCAGAGCGTGTGAGGTGCTGCAGCAATGTCATATAGGACAGTAGTAAGTGTACCATCGCATTGCAGAGCGTGTGAGGTGCTGCAGCAATGTCATATAGGACAGTAGTAAGTGTACCATCGCATTGCAGAGCATGTGAGGTGCTGCAGCAATGTCATATAGGACAGTAGTAAGTGTACCATCGCATTGCAGAGCGTGTGAGGTGCTGCAGCAATGTCATATAGGACAGTAGTAAGTGTACCATCGCATTGCAGAGCGTGTGAGGTGCTGCAGCAATGTCATATAGGACAGTAGTAAGTGTACCATCGCATTGCAGAGCGTGTGAGGTGCTGCAGCAATGTCATATAGGACAGTAGTAAGTGTACCATCGCATTGCAGAGCGTGTGAGGTGCTGCAGCAATGTCATATAGGACTGTAGTAAGTGTACCATCGCATTGCAGAGCATGTGAGGTGCTGCAGCAATGTCATATAGGACAGTAGTAAGTGTACCATCGCATTGCAGAGCGTGTGAGGTGCTGCAGCAATGTCATATAGGACAGTAGTAAGTGTACCATCGCATTGCAGAGCGTGTGAGGTGCTGCAGCAATGTCATATAGGACAGTAGTAAGTGTACCATCGCATTGCAGAGCGTGTGAGGTGCTGCAGCAATGTCATATAGGACAGTAGTAATGGTACCATCGCATTGCAGAGCGTGTGAGGTGCTGCAGCAATGTCATATAGGACAGTAGTAATGGTACCATCGCATTGCAGAGCGTGTGAGGTGCTGCAGCAATGTCATATAGGACAGTAGTAGATGTACCATCGCATTGCAGAGCGTGTGTGGTGCTGCAGCAATGTCATATAGGACAGTAGTAAGTGTACCATCTCATTGCAGAGCGTGTGAGGTGCTGCAGCAATGTCATATAAGTGTACCATCGCACTGCAGAGCGTGTGAGGTGCTGCAGCAATGTCATATAGGACAGTAGTAAGTGTACCATCGCATTGCAGAGCGTGTGAGGTGCTGCAGCAATGTCATATAGGACAGTAGTAAGTGTACCATCGCATTGCAGAGCGTGTGAGGTGCTGCAGCAATGTCATATAGGACAGTAGTAAGTGTACCATCGTATTACAGAGCGTGTGAGGTGCTGCAGCAATGTCATATAGGACAGTAGTAAGTGTACCATCGCATTGCAGAGCGTGTGAGGTGCTGCAGCAATGTCATATAGGACAGTAGTAAGTGTACCATCGCATTGCAGAGCGTGTGAGGTGCTGCAGCAATGTCATATAGGACAGTAGTAAGTGTACCATCGCATTGCAGAGCGTGTGAGGTGCTGCAGCAATGTCATATAGGACAGTAGTAAGTGTACCATCGCATTGCAGAGTGTGTGAGGTGCTGCAGCAATGTAAGATAGGACAGTAGTAAGTGTACCATCGCATTGCAGAGCGTGTGAGGTGCTGCAGCAATGTAAGATAGGACAGTAGTAAGTGTACCATCGCATTGCAGAGCGTGTGAGGTGCTGCAGCAATGTCATATAGGACAGTAGTAATGGTACCATCGCATTGCAGAGCGTGTGATGTGCTGCAGCAATGTCATATAGGACAGTAGTAAGTGTACCATCGCATTGCAGAGCGTGTGAGGTGCTGCAGCAATGTCATATAGGACAGTAGTAAGTGTACCATCGCATTGCAGAGCGTGTGATGTGCTGCAGCAATGTCATATAGGACAGTAGTAAGTGTACCATCGCATTGCAGAGCGTGTGAGGTGCTGCAGCAATGTCATATAGGACAGTAGTAAGTGTACCATCGCATTGCAGAGCGTGTGAGGTGCTGCAGCAATGTAAGATAGGACAGTAGTAAGTGTACCATCGCATTGCAGAGCGTGTGAGGTGCTGCAGCAATGTCATATAGGACAGTAGTAATGGTACCATCGCATTGCAGAGCGTGTGAGGTGCTGCAGCAATGTCATATAGGACAGTAGTAAGTGTACCATCGCACTGCAGAGCGTGTGAGGTGCTGCAGCAATGTCATATAGGACAGTAGTAAGTGTACCATCGCATTGCAGAGCGTGTGAGGTGCTGCAGCAATGTCATATAGGACAGTAGTAAGTGTACCATCGCATTGCAGAGCGTGTGAGGTGCTGCAGCAATGTCATATAGGACAGTAGTAATGGTACCATCGCATTGCAGAGCGTGTGAGGTGCTGCAGCAATGTCATATAGGGCAGTAGTAATGGTACCATCGCATTGCAGAGCGTGTGAGGTGCTGCAGCAATGTCATATAGGACAGTAGTAAGTGTACCATCGCATTGCAGAGCGTGTGAGGTGCTGCAGCAATGTCATATAGGACAGTAGTAAGTGTACCATCGCATTGCAGAGCGTGTGAGGTGCTGCAGCAATGTCATATAGGACAGTAGTAATGGTACCATCGCAATGCAGAACGTGTGTGGTGCTGCAGCAATGTCATATAGGACAGTAGTAAGTGTACCATCTCATTGCAGAGCGTGTGAGGTGCTGCAGCAATGTCATATAGGACAGTAGTAAGTGTACCATCGCATTGCAGAGCGTGTGAGGTGCTGCAGCAATGTCATATAGGACAGTAGTAAGTGTACCATCGCATTGCAGAGCGTGTGAGGTGCTGCAGCAATGTCATATAGGACAGTAGTAAGTGTACCATCGCATTGCAGAGCGTGTGAGGTGCTGCAGCAATGTCATATAGGACAGTAGTAAGTGTACCATCGCATTGCAGAGCGTGTGAGGTGCTGCAGCAATGTCATATAGGACAGTAGTAAGTGTACCATCGCATTGCAGAGCGTGTGAGGTGCTGCAGCAATGTCATATAGGACAGTAGTAAGTGTACCATCGCATTGCAGAGCGTGTGAGGTGCTGCAGCAATGTCATATAGGACAGTAGTAATGGTACCATCGCACTGCAGAGCGTGTGAGGTGCTGCAGCAATGTCATATAGGACAGTAGTAATGGTACCATCGCATTGCAGAGCGTGTGATGTGCTGCAGCAATGTCATATAGGACAGTAGTAAGTGTACCATCGCATTGCAGAGCGTGTGAGGTGCTGCAGCAATGTCATATAGGACAGTAGTAAGTGTACCATCGCATTGCAGAGCGTGTGAGGTGCTGCAGCAATGTCATATAGGACAGTAGTAAGTGTACCATCGCATTGCAGAGCGTGTGAGGTGCTGCAGCAATGTCAGACAGGACAGTAGTAATGGTACCATCGCATTGCAGAGCGTGTGAGGTGCTGCAGCAATGTCATATAGGACAGTAGTAATGGTACCATCGCATTGCAGAGCGTGTGAGGTGCTGCAGCAATGTCATATAGGACAGTAGTAAGTGTACCATCGCATTGCAGAGCGTGTGAGGTGCTGCAGCAATGTCAGACAGGACAGTAGTAATGGTACCATCGCATTGCAGAGCGTGTGAGGTGCCGCAGAAACAGCCATCCATGTATCGCTGACTGAGAGTGTGGCCTCTAGTGATGCATCCATCAGTACACATGGGGCACTGAGTGTCCGTCTGGTGTAAATGAGCCAGATTTGCCCCACGCTGTGATCCGCTTATCCTCAGTGTAAGTCACAGGAGATCTCTTTGCAGAACCACAGCACTGGGGGGGAGAGGTCATTGAATTGCCCAAATCACTTCCACTCATGTCAGGAGCAGCATTCTAATCTCTAATTACTTTAATGTTACATTTCCACATCAAAAAGCAGAACATCTCTCGCCCTCCAGACATAAATCATGTGGAGGCCTCCGGGAACGCGCCAAACTTAAAGTGCCCAAATACTGTATAACCATCGCCCCATTTTCTGTTACCAAGTGTTCTAATGTGACTAATCACACGACCGGTATTACAGTGAGAGATTCCAGAATATTACCATCATCACCACATGGGTGTATTCTACAGGGGATACTAAATTACCCATCTGTCCCACAGGTGGGGTATTCACACATATTTATATTATATCCTTTACTTTGGACAGTGGTATTAATAGAGGCATTTATTAACAAAGTGGGGTACTATCACCCTGTGGTAGGCCCTGATATTAGCATCAGGGTAGACCTGCCATGGAAACAGCAGTGTGACAGGACACAGAGAGGGAGGAGAGAGCGTGGACACTGCAGTGTGACAGGAAACAAAGAGGAGAGAGCATGGACACTGTAGTGTAACAGGACACAGAGGGAGGAGAGAGTGCAGATACTGTAGTGTAACATGATACAGAGGGAGGAGAGAGTGCAGATACTGTAGTGTAACATGATACAGAGGGAGGAGAGAGCGCAGATACTGCAGTGTGACAGGACACAGAGGGGGAGGAGAGAGCGCAGATACTGCAGTGTAACATGATACAGAGGGAGGAGAGAGCATGGACACTGTAGTGTAACATGATACAGAGGGAGGAGAGAGTGCAGATACTGCAGTGTAACATGATACAGAGGGGGAGGAGAGAGCGTGGACACTGCAATGTAACAGGACACAGAGGGGGAGGAGAGAGCGCGGATACTGCAGTGTGACAGGAAACAAAGAGGAGAGAGCATGGACACTGTAGTGTAACAGGACACAGAGGGAGGAGAGAGCGCAGATATTGCAGTGTAACAGGACACAGAGGGGGAGGAGAAAGTGCGGATACTGCAGTGTAACATGATACAGAGGAGGAGGAGAGAGCGCAGATACTGCAGTGTAACATGATACAGAGGGGGAGGAGAAAGTGCGGATACTGCAGTGTAACATGATACAGAGGAGGAGGAGAGAGCGCAGATACTGCAGTGTAACATGATACAGAGGGGGAGGAGAGAGCGCAGATACTGCAGTGTAACATGATACAGAGGGGGAGGAGAGAGCGCAGATACTGCAGTGTGACAGGACAGAGAGGGGGAGGAGAGAGCGCAGATACTGCAGTGTAACATGATACAGAGGGGGAGGAGAGAGCGCAGATACTGCAGTGTAACATGATACAGAGGGGGAGGAGAGAGCGCAGATACTACAGTGTGACAGGACACAGAGGGGGAGGAGAGACTGCGGATACTGCAGTGTAACATGATACAGAGGGGGAGGAGAGAGCGCAGATACTGCAGTGTAACATGATACAGAGGGGGAGGAGAGAGCACAGATACTGCAGTGTGACAGGACACAGAGGGGGAGGAGAGAGCACAGATACTGCAGTGTAACATGATACAGAGGAGGAGAGAGCACAGATACTGCAGTGTAACATGATACAGAGGAGGAGAGAGCACAGATACTGCAGTGTAACATGATACAGAGGAGGAGAGAGCACAGATACTGCAGTGTAACATGATACAGAGGGGGAGGAGAGAGCACAGATACTGCAGTGTGACAGGACACAGAGGGGGAGAAGAGAGCGCAGATACTGCAGTGTAACATGATACAGAGGGGGAGGAGAGAGCGCAGATACTGCAGTGTAACATGATACAGAGGAGGAGGAGAGAGCGCAGATACTGCAGTGTAACATGATACAGAGGGGGAGGAGAGAGCGCAGATACTGCAGTGTAACATGATACAGAGGGGGAGGAGAGAGCGCAGATACTGCAGTGTTACATGATACAGAGGGGGAGGAGAGAGCGCGGATACTGCAGTGTAACATGATACAGAGGAGGAGGAGAGAGCGCAGATACTGCAGTGTAACATGATACAGAGGGGGAGGAGAGAGCGCAGATACTGCAGTGTAACATGATACAGAGGAGGAGGAGAGAGCGCAGATACTGCAGTGTAACATGATACAGAGGGGGAGGAGAGAGCATAGATACTGCAGTGTAACATGATACAGAGGGGGAGGAGAGAGTGCGGATACTGCAGTGTGACAGGACACAGAGGGGGTGGAGAGACTGCGAATACTGCAGTGTAACATGATACAGAGGAGGAGGAGAGAGCACAGATACTGCAGTGTAACATGATACAGAGGGGGAGGAGAGAGCGCAGATACTGCAGTGTAACATGATACAGAGGGGGAGGAGAGAGCGCAGATACTGCAGTGTGACAGGACACAGCGGGGGAGGAGAGAGCGCAGATACTGCAGTGTAACATGATACAGAGGGGGAGGAGAGAGCGCAGATACTGCAGTGCGACAGGACACAGAGGGGGTGGAGAGACTGCGGATACTGCAGTGTAACATGATACAGAGGGGGAGGAGAGAGCGCAGATACTGCAGTGTTACATGATACAGAGGGGGAGGAGAGAGCACAGATACTGCAGTGTGACATGATACAGAGGGGGAGGAGAGAGCATAGATACTGCAGTGTGACAGGACACAGAGGGGGAGGAGAGAGCGCAGATACTGCAGTGTAACATGATACAGAGAGGGAGGAGAGACTGCGGATACTGCAGTGTAACATGATACAGAGGGGGAGGAGAGAGCGCAGATACTGCAGTGTTACATGATACAGAGGGGGAGGAGAGACTGCGGATACTGCAGTGTTACAGGACTGACTCGGGGAGTAGAGAGCGCAGATACTGCAGTGTGACATGATACAGGGAGGAGAGAGCATGGACACTGCAGTGTAACAGGACACAGAGGGGGAGGAGAGAGCATAGATACTGCAGTGTTACATGATACAGAGGGGGAGGAGAGAGCGCAGATACTGCAGTGTAACATGATACAGAGGGGGAGGAGAGAGCGCAGATACGGCAGTGTAACATGATACAGAGAGGGAGGAGAGAGCACAGATACTGCAGTGTAACATGATACAGAGGGGGAGGAGAGAGCGCAGATACTGCAGTGTGACAGGACACAGAGGGGGTGGAGAGACTGCGGATACTGCAGTGTAACATGATACAGAGGGGGAGGAGAGAGCGCAGATACTGCAGTGTTACATGATACAGAGGGGGAGGAGAGAGCACAGATACTGCAGTGTGACATGATACAGAGGGGGAGGAGAGAGTGCAGATACTGCAGTGTGACAGGACACAGAGGGGGAGGAGAGACTGCGGATACTGCAGTGTAACATGATACAGAGTGGGAGGAGAGAGCGCAGATACTGTAGTGTTACATGATACAGAGGGGGAGGAGAGTGCACAGATACTGCAGTGTTACATGATACAGAGGGGGAGGAGAGACTGCGGATACTGCAGTGTTACAGGACTGACTCGGGGAGTAGAGAGCGCAGATACTGCAGTGTTACATGATACAGAGGGGGAGGAGAGACTGCGGATACTGCAGTGTTACAGGACTGACTCGGGGAGTAGAGAGCGCAGATGCTGCAGTGTAACAGGACACAGAGGGGGAGGAGAGAGCGCAGATACTGCAGTGTAACATGATACAGAGGAGGAGGAGAGAGCGCAGATACTGCAGTGTGACAGGACACAGAGGGGGAGGAGAGAGTGCAGATACTGCAGTGTTACATGATACAGAGGGGGAGGAGAGACTGTGGATACTGCAGTGTGACAGGACTGACTCGGGGAGTAGAGAGCGCAGATACTGCAGTGTAGCATGATACAGAGGGGGAGGAGAGAGCGCAGATACTGCAGTGTGACAGGACACAGAGGGGGTGGAGAGACTGCGGATACTGCAGTGTAACATGATACAGAGGGGGAGGAGAGAGCGCAGATACTGCAGTGTTACATGATACAGAGGGGGAGGAGAGAGCACAGATACTGCAGTGTGACATGATACAGAGGGGGAGGAGAGAGCATAGATACTGCAGTGTGACAGGACACAGAGGGGGAGGAGAGAGCGCAGATACTGCAGTGTAACATGATACAGAGAGGGAGGAGAGACTGCGGATACTGCAGTGTAACATGATACAGAGGGGGAGGAGAGAGCGCAGATACTGCAGTGTTACATGATACAGAGGGGGAGGAGAGACTGCGGATACTGCAGTGTTACAGGACTGACTCGGGGAGTAGAGAGCGCAGATACTGCAGTGTGACATGATACAGGGAGGAGAGAGCATGGACACTGCAGTGTAACAGGACACAGAGGGGGAGGAGAGAGCATAGATACTGCAGTGTTACATGATACAGAGGGGGAGGAGAGAGCGCAGATACTGCAGTGTAACATGATACAGAGGGGGAGGAGAGAGCGCAGATACTGCAGTGTAACATGATACAGAGAGGGAGGAGAGAGCACAGATACTGCAGTGTAACATGATACAGAGGGGGAGGAGAGAGCGCAGATACTGCAGTGTGACAGGACACAGAGGGGGTGGAGAGACTGCGGATACTGCAGTGTAACATGATACAGAGGGGGAGGAGAGAGCGCAGATACTGCAGTGTTACATGATACAGAGGGGGAGGAGAGAGCACAGATACTGCAGTGTGACATGATACAGAGGGGGAGGAGAGAGCGCAGATACTGCAGTGTGACAGGACACAGAGGGGGAGGAGAGACTGCGGATACTGCAGTGTAACATGATACAGAGTGGGAGGAGAGAGCGCAGATACTGCAGTGTTACATGATACAGAGGGGGAGGAGAGTGCACAGATACTGCAGTGTTACATGATACAGAGGGGGAGGAGAGACTGCGGATACTGCAGTGTTACAGGACTGACTCGGGGAGTAGAGAGCGCAGATACTGCAGTGTTACATGATACAGAGGGGGAGGAGAGACTGCGGATACTGCAGTGTTACAGGACTGACTCGGGGAGTAGAGAGCGCAGATGCTGCAGTGTAACAGGACACAGAGGGGGAGGAGAGAGCGCAGATACTGCAGTGTAACATGATACAGAGGAGGAGGAGAGAGCGCAGATACTGCAGTGTGACAGGACACAGAGGGGGAGGAGAGAGTGCAGATACTGCAGTGTTACATGATACAGAGGGGGAGGAGAGACTGTGGATACTGCAGTGTGACAGGACTGACTCGGGGAGTAGAGAGCGCAGATACTGCAGTGTGACATGATACAGAGGGGGAGGAGAGAGCGCAGATACTGCAGTGTAGCATGATACAGAGGGGGAGGAGAGAGCGCAGATACTGCAGTGTAACATGATACAGAGGGGGAGGAGAGAGCGCAGATACTGCAGTGTGACATGATACAGAGAGGGAGGAGAGAGCGCGGATACTGCAGAGTAACATGATACAGGGAGGAGAAGAGAGCACAGATACTGCAGTGTAACATGATACAGAGAGGGAAGAGAGCACAGAAACTGCATGGAAACTGCAGTGTACAGGAGAGAGGGAGGAGAGAGTGCAGATACTGCAGTGTGACATGATACAGATGGGGAGAAGAGAGCACAGATACTGCAGTGTGACAGGACACAGGGGAAGGAGAGAGTGCAGATATTGTAGTGTGACAGGGTACAAAGAGGGAGGAGAGAGCGTGGATACCTCAGAGTAACATGATACAAGGAGGATAGAGTACGGACACTGCAGTGTAACATGATACAGAGGAGGAGGAGAGAGTGCAGATACTGCAGTGTGACAGGACACAGAGGAGGAGGAGAGAGCACAGATACTGCAGTGTGACAGGACACAGAGGGGGAGGAGAGACTGCAGATACTGCAGTGTTACAGGACTCGGGGAGGAGAGAGCGCAGATACTGCAGTGTAACGGTACAGAGGGGGAGGAGAGACTGCAGATACTGCAGTGTTACAGGACTCGGGGAGGAGAGAGCGCAGATACTGCAGTGTGACAGGACACAGAGGGGGAGGAGAGAGCACAGATACTGCAGTGTGACAGGACACAGAGGGGGAGGAGAGAGCACAGATACTGCAGTGTGACAGGACACAGAGGGGGAGGAGAGAGCACAGATACTGCAGTGTGACAGGACACAGAGGGGGAGGAGAGAGCACAGATACTGCAGTGTGACAGGACACAGAGGGGGAGGAGAGAGCACAGATACTGCAGTGTGACAGGACACAGAGGGGGAGGAGAGAGTGCGGATACTGCAGTGTTACAGGACTCGGGGAGGAGAGAGCGCGGACATTGCAGTGTAACAGGACACACAGAACACAGAGGGGGAGGAGAGAGCACAGATACTGCAGTGTGACAGGACACAGAGGGGGAGGAGAGAGTGCGGATACTGCAGTGTTACAGGACTCGGGGAGGAGAGAGCGCGGACATTGCAGTGTAACAGGACACACAGAACACAGAGGGGGAGGAGAGAGTGCGGATACTGCAGTGTGACAGGACACAGAGGGGAACTCGAGAACATTTATGTGGAGAGACGCTTCCTGGAGGGACCATCTCCCCTGGAAATTTCTCCCTTGGGTGACAGCACCCCAGCCCCGGAGACTTGCATCTGGTGTCAGAAGCACCCAGTCCAGGATACCGAAGCGGCGTCCTTCTAGGAGGTGAGAACTTTGTAGCCACCACAGGAGAGAAATTCTGGCTCTGGGAGATAGACTTATCTTCCGGTGCATGTGCAGGAGAGATCCAGACCATTTGCTCAGCAAGTCCCACTGAAACCCCCGGGCATGAAACCTGCCGAACGGAATGGCTTCGTACGCCGCAACCATTTTCCCCAGAACCCGAGTACAGTGATGGATGGACACACTCTTCGGCCGCAGAAGTTCCCTGACCATCGACTGCAGTTCTAGAGCTTTTTCTTCTGGAAGAAATACTCTTCGTAACTCCGTGTCCAGAATCATGCCCAGAATCAACTGAGATTTCAGCAAATTTAGCACCCAACCGTGCTGTCGCTGCACCAACAGTACCAAATTCACATTCCTCAGCAACCACTCCTTGGACCTCACCTTTATCGTCCAAGATGGAGATCGTCCAAGTACGGGATAATTGTAACCCCTTGCCTGCAAAGGAGAACCATCATTTCTGCCATGACCTTGGTGAAAATCCTCGGGGCCGTGGAAAGCCCAAACGGCAACGTCTGAAATTGGTAATGAGAATCCTGTACCGCAAACCTTAGGAAAGCTTGATGCGGAGGATATATCGGGACGTGTATGTAAGCATCCTTTATGTCGACTGACGCCATAAAGTCCCCCCCTTCTAGGCTGGCAATCACCGCTTGAAGAGATTCCATCTTGAACTTAAAAACTTTCAAGTATGGATTGAGAGACTTTAGGTTCAGAATCGGTCTGACCGAACCGTCCGGTTTCGGCACCACTAAAAGTCTCGAGTAGAACCCCTCCCCCCGCTGAGACGGGGGAACGGGAACAATGACTCTCTGATAACACAACTTTTGTATTGCTGCCAGCACCACCTCCCTGTCCGGAAGAGACACTGGCAGGGCCGACATGAAAAACCGGTGAGGGGGCATCTTCTGAAACTCCAGCCTGTAAGCCTGAGATACAATCTCTAGAACCCACGGATCCAGGTCTGATTGAACCCAGACCCGACTGAAGAACTGCAGACGGCCCCCCACCGGTTCGGACTCCCCCAGGGAAGCCCCTGCGTCATGCGGTGGACTTTGTAGGGGGAGGGGCGGACTTCTGGTCCTGGGCGCCTGACACTGCAGGCGACTTCTTTCCCCTTCCTCTACCTTTTGAAGCGAGAAAGGACGAACCTTTTCCTCGCCTGTATTTATTTGGACGAAAGGACTGCATCTGCTGATGTGGTGGCTTTTTGTGTTGTGTGGGAACATAGGGAAGAAAAGACGACTTACCCGCAGTCGCGGTAGAAACCAGGTCAGCCAAGCCGTCCCCAAACAGGACATTACCTTTGAAGGGTAACGCTTCCATAGCTCTCTTGGAATCGGCATCAGCATTCCATTGATGGATCCACAGCGCCTTCCTGGCCGAAATCGACATGGCATTGGCTCTTGACCCCAAGAGACCAACATCCCTCGCCACATCCTTCAGTTAATCTGCAGCGTCCTTGATATAACCAAGAGTCAAAAGAACAGTATCTTTATCAAGGGTATCCATGTCAGTAGCTAAATTCTCCGCCCATTTAGCAATAGCACTACTCACCCATACCGACGCCGCAGCAGGTCTGAGCAATGCACCCGTATTAGTGAAAATGGACTTTAGAGACGTCTCCAGCTTGCGATCCTCCGGATCTTTGAGAGCTGCCGTGTCAGGAGATGGAAGCGCCACCTTTTTAGACAAACGAGATAAAGCTTTATCAACATTAGGAGACGCCTCTCATTTTACCCTATCAATAGAGGGGAAAGGATACGCCATGTAAATCCTCTTGGGAATCTGCCACCTCTTGTCCGGCGACTCCCAAGCCTTTTCACAAAGAGTATTCATCTCATGAGAGGGGGGAAACTGTACCTCAGGTTTTTTCTCTTTAAACAAGCAAATCCTTGTTTCCTGTACGGCAGGTTCTTCAGAAATGTGTAACACATCCTTTATAGCCACAATCATGTACTGAATACTCTTAACTAGTCTGGGATGTAAAGGAGCCTCAGTGAAGTCGACATCGGACTCAGAATCCGTGTCGGTATCAGTATCTACCACTTGAGTAAACAGCCGCTTCATCGACCCCGAAGGGGTCTGTACCTGCGACAAAGCATCCTCCATGGATTTTTTCCACACCTGTGTCTGTGACTCAGATTTGTCTAATATCTTTGATAAAGAAGCCACATTAGAATTGATTGTATTCAACAGTGCATGTAAATCAGGTGTCGGCTGCGCTGACAGAGCCAACTCCAGACCCGCATCTGGCCCCCCAATAACCTCCTCCGGTGAATAACATTCAGCCTCAGACATGTCGACACCTAGTATCGACCCACCGACACACACACAGAATGCCTCAGCCAGGGGACAGGCCCACAAGGAAGTCTGGATAGAGAAACACAGAGGGAGTATGCCAGCCCACACCCCAGCGCCCATATATCCCCCCAACGAATATATGTACCAGAGCTGCCTAAATAAAACCAAATCTGCACCAGCTACTGTGCCCCCCCCCCCCCCCTCCCCCCCGATAAGCTCCCCGTTACTTTAATGGAGCTTTTGGAGGTCCGGACCAGCGTCTCCTGCATGCCGCGTGTGAGGAGAAAATGGCGCCTGTGAGCCGCGCGGCTAAGCTCCGCCCCCTCCCGGCACGCTTCAGCCCGCCAATTTCAAAAACCTGAAAATGCCGGCGGGGGTCCCGAAAACGAGGCACCGAACAAGCATCTGCCGGCCCTACAAACCTCAGTAATATGCTGCCCAGGGCGCCCCGCCCCCCCCCCCCCCCCCCAGCGCCCTGCATCCTGTGAGTGCTGGAGGAAGTGTGTGTGTGGGAGCATGGAGCGCAGCGTTACCGCTGAGCTGTACCTGGTTATTGACGTCTTCTGCCGTCCTGAAGTCTTCTGTTCTTCTCATACTCACCCGACTTCAGTCTTCTGGCTTCTGTGAGGGGGGTGACGGCGTGGCTCCGGGAACAAGCAGCTAGGCGCACCAAGTGATCGAACCCTCTGGAGCTAATGGTGTCCAGTAGCCGAGAAGCAGAGCCCTTACACTAAGAAGAAGTAGGTCTGCTTCTCTCCCCTCACTCCAACGATGCAGGGAGCCTGTAGCCAGCAGGTCTCCCTGAAAATAAAAAAGCTACCAAAAGTCTTTTCCAGAGAAACTCAGGAGAGCTCCCTTAGTGTGTGTCCAGTCAGTCCTGGGCACAAAGTCTAACTGAGGTCTGGAGGAGGGGCATAGAGGGAGGAGCCAGTTCACACCCAGTTTAAGTCTTTTCAGTGTGCCCAAGCTCCTGCGGTTCCCGTCTATACCCCATGGTCCTTTTGGAGTCCCCAGCATCCTCTAGGACGTAAGAGAAAGTGCGGATACTGCAGTGTTACAGGACTTGGGGAGGAGAGAGCGCAGATACTGCAGTGTAACATGATACAGAGGAGGAGGAGAGAGTGCAGATACTGCAGTGTGACAGGACACAGAGCGGGAGGAGAGAGTGCGGATATTACAGTGTTACAGGACTCGGGGAGTAGAGTGCGCGGACGCTGCAGTGTGACAGGACACACACAGAACACAGAAAGGGAGGAGAGAGTGCGGATACTGCAGTGTTACAGTACTCGGGGAGGAGAGAGCGCAGATACTGCAGTTTACCAGGACACAGACAGAACACAGAGGGGGAGGAGAGAGCGCGGACACTGCAGTGTAACAGGACACAGACAGAACACAGAGGGGGAGGAGAGAGCGCGGACACTGCAGTGTGACAGGACACACACAGAACACAGAAGGGGAGGAGAGAGTGCGGATACTGCAGTGTTACAGTACTCGGGGAGGAGAGAGCGCAGATACTGCAGTTTACCAGGACACAGACAGAACACAGAGGGGGAGGAGAGAGCGCGGACACTGCAGTGTAACAGGACACACACAGAACACAGAGGGGGAGGAGAGAGTGCGGATACTGCAGTGTGACAGGGCACAGAGGGGGAGGACAGGGTCGGATCCTTGGGTGGGCGACCGAGGCGAACGCCCCCCTAACACTCACTTTCATGATGGTGACGGTGGCCACATTGCCAGCCACAGCCACCAGGTCCAGAAACGGCATGAGGAAGATCCCAAGGTAGCGGGGCAGGCTGTCTTCGGCGTACAGTGGGGAGAACGAGCTGGATGAGCAGTTCAGAGAGGGGCTGTGCGCTGGCAGCGTCTCCATTATGGGCTCGGTCACCGAGGGAAATGGGGGTAAGCCGTTCTGGGTGGCAGCGATCCAGTGCAGCAGCGATATCCCTCTGCTGGCATCGCTCATCTCCCTCCCCTGTCTCCCCCGCCATCAGCGCCTGCAGCAGCCAGCACAGCCCAACATCTCTCACTTGAAGGTGGATCCTTCATAGCGGCAGCATCCCCCTCCCCAGCATCCGGCTACCCGTACCAATACATGGCACGTTGCAGCAACGCCAGCCCCACAGGCATGGGCGGGGGTCGTGCTGGCTCCCTGCGCTGCTGGGGCCGCCAGAGGTAAGGGCTGCTGCCAGGTGATGATGTGTGGCTGCACTGTCATCCCTCCCCATCCTCCATGTCCCCGGGGCCCTAGCCCCATCTGCCATCATCACATGCCGTCACCCCCACCTTGGGCAGTGTCTGCAGCCCATCGGTGTGCTAGTAGTTACATGTGCCCGGTGTGTGTGTGTGTGCTACATAAGAAGTACATGTGCAGCCTGGCAATGCTTTATATGCTCTTTAGAGCATTAATGGACAGTTGGGATGGGAAGTGGGAGGAGTAATGAGTGTAGGGGAGGAGTCAGGAATAAATAAACCGCTTCCCCTAAAACAAATGTCTAGATCTGTCCCTGGGGGAGGAGAGAGCGTGGATACTGAGGTGACATGATACAGAGGGGGAGAAGAGAGCGCAGACACTGCAGTGTAACATGATACAGAGGGGGAGAAGAGAGCGCAGATACTGCAGTGTAACATGATACAGAGGGGGAGGAGAGAGCGCAGATACTGCAGTGTAACATGATACAGAGGGGGAGAAGAGAGCGCAGATACTGCAGTGTAACATGATACAGAGGGGGAGAAGAGAGCGCAGATACTGCAGTGTAACATGATACAGAGGGGGAGAAGAGAGCGCAGATACTGCAGTGTAACATGATACAGAGGGGGAGGAGAGAGCGCAGATACTGCAGTGTAACATGATACAGAGGGGGAGAAGAGAGCGCAGATACTGCAGTGTAACATGATACAGAGGGGGAGAAGAGAGCACGGATACTGCAGTGTAACATGATACAGAGGGGGAGAAGAGAGCACGGATACTGCAGTGTAACATGATACAGAGGGGGAGAAGAGAGCGCAGATACTGCAGTGTAACATGATACAGAGGGGAAGAGAGAGTGCAGATACTGCAGTGTAACATGATACAGAGGGGGAGAAGAGAGCGCAGATGCTGCAGTGTAACATGATACAGAGGGGGAGGAGAGAGTGCAGATACTGCAGTGTAACATGATACAGAGGGGGAAGAGAGAGCGCAGATACTGCAGTGTAACATGATACAGAGGGGGAGGAGAGAGCGCAGATACTGCAGTGTAACATGATACAGAGGGGGAGGAGAGAGCATAGATACTGCAGTGTAACATGATACAGAGGGGAGAAGAGAGCGCAGATACTGCAGTGTAACATGATATAGAGGAGGAGGAGAGAGCACAGATACTGCAGTGTAACATGATACAGAGGGGGAGAAGAGAGCGCAGATACTGCAGTGTAACATGATATAGAGGGGGAGGAGAGAGCACAGATACTGCAGTGTAACATGATACAGAGGGGGAGGAGAGAGCACGGATACTGCAGTGTAACATGATGCAGAAGGGGAGAAGAGAGCGCAGATACTGCAGTGTAACATGATACAGAGGGGGAGGAGAGAGCGCAGATACTGCAGTGTAACATGATATAGAGGGGGAGGAGAGAGCACAGATACTGCAGTGTAACATGATTCAGAGGGGGAGAAGAGAGCGCAGATACTGCAGTGTAACATGATACAGAGGGGGAGGAGAGAGCACGGATACTGCAGTGCAACATGATACAGAGGGGGAGAAGAGAGCGCAGATACTGCAGTGTAACATGATACAGAGGGGGAGGAGAGAGCACGGATACTGCAGTGTAACATGATACAGAGGGGGAGAAGAGAGCGCAGATACTGCAGTGTAACATGATACAGAGGGGGAGGAGAGAGCACGGATACTGCAGTGTAACATGATACAGAGGGGGAGAAGAGAGCGCAGATACTGCAGTGTAACATGATACAGAGGGGGAGGAGAGAGCACGGATACTGCAGTGTAACATGATACGGAGGGGGAGAAGAGAGCGCAGATACTGCAGTGTAACATGATACAGAGGGGGAGGAGAGAGCACAGATACTGCAGTGTAACATGATACAGAGGAGGAGGAGAGAACGCAGATACTGCAGTGTAACATGATACAGAGGGGGAGAAGAGAGCGCAGATACTGCAGTGTAACATGATACAGAGGGGGAGGAGAGAGCACAGATACTGCAGTGTAACATGATACAGAGGAGGTGGAGAGAGCGCAGATACTGCAGTGTAACATGATACAGAGGGGGAGAAGAGAGCACGGATACTGCAGTGTAACATGATACAGAGGGGGAGGAGAGAGCACGGATACAGCAGTGTAACATGATACAGAGGAGGAGAAGAGAGCGCAGATACTGCAGTGTAACATTATACAGAGGGGGAGGAGAGAGCGCAGATACTGCAGTGTAACATGATACAGAGGGGGAGAAGAGAGCGCAGATACTGCAGTGTAACATGATACAGAGGGGGAGGAGAGAGCACGGATACTGCAGTGTAACATGATACAGAGGAGGAGAAGAGAGCGCAGATACTGCAATGTAACATGATACAGAGGGGGAGGAGAGAGCATAGATACAGCAGTGTGACATGATACAGAGGGGGAGGAGAGAGCGCAGATACTGCAGTGTAACATGATACAGAGGGGGAGAAGAGAGCGCAGATACTGCAGTGTAACATGATAAAGGGGGGGGAGGAGAGAGCACAGATACTGCAGTGTAACATGATACAGGGGGGGAGGAGAGAGCACAGATACTGCAGTGTAACATGATACAGAGGGGGAGAAGAGAGCGCAGATACTGCAGTGTAACATGATACAGAGGGGGAGGAGAGAGCAGAGATACTGCAGTGTAACATGATACAGAGGGGGAGAAGAGAGCGCAGATACTGCAGTGTAACATGATACAGAGGGGGAGGAGAGAGCACGGATACTGCAGTGTAACATGATACAGAGGGGGAGAAGAGAGCGCAGATACTGCAGTGTAACATGATACAGAGGGGGAGGAGAGAGCACAGATACTGCAGTGTAACATGATACAGAGGGGGAGGAGAGAGCACGGATACTGCAGTGTAACATGATACAGAGGGGGAGAAGACAGCGCAGATACTGCAGTGTAACATGATACAGAGGGGGAGGAGAGAGCACGGATACTGCAGTGTAACATGATACAGAGGAGGAGGAGAGAGCGCAGATACTGCAGTGTAACATGATACAGAGGGGGAGGCGAGAGCACGGATACTGCAGTGTAACATGATACAGAGGGGGAGAAGAGAGCACAGATACTGCAGTGTAACATGATACAGAGGGGGAGGAGAGAGCACGGATACTGCAGTGTAACATGATACAGAGGAGGAGGAGAGAGCGCAGATACTGCAGTGTAACATGATACAGAGGGGGAGGAGAGAGCACGGATACTGCAGTGTAACATGATACAGAGGAGGAGAAGAGAGCGCAGATACTGCAGTGTAACATGATACAGAGGGGGAGAAGAGAGCACGGATACTGCAGTGTAACATGATACAGAGGGGGAGGAGAGAGCACGGATACTGCAGTGTAACACGATACAGAGGAGGAGAAGAGAGCGCAGATACTGCAGTGTAACATGATACAGAGGGTGAGGAGAGAGCGCGGATACTGCAGTGTAACATGATACAGAGGAGGAGAAGAGAGCGCAGATACTGCAGTGTAACATGATACAGAGGGGGAGGAGAGAGTGCAGATACTGCAGTGTAACATGATACAGAGGGGGAGGAGAGAGCACGGATACTGCAGTGTAACATGATACAGAGGGGGGAGGAGAGAGCACGGATACTGCAGTGTAACATGATACAGAGGAGGAGAAGAGAGCGCAGATACTGCAATGTAACATGATACAGAGGGGGAGGAGAGAGCATAGATACTGCAGTGTGACATGATACAGAGGGGGAGGAGAGAGCGCAGATACTGCAGTGTAACATGATACAGAGGGGGAGGAGAGAGCATAGATACTGCAGTGTGACATGATACAGAGGGGGAGGAGAGAGCGCAGATACTGCAGTGTAAGATGATACAGAGGGGGAGGAGAGAGCGCAGATACTGCAGTGTAACATGATACAGAGGGGGAGGAGAGAGCACGGATACTGCAGTGTAACATGATACAGAGGGGGAGAAGAGAGCGCAGATACTGCAGTGTAACATGATACAGGGGGGGAGGAGAGAGCACAGATACTGCAGTGTAACATGATACAGAGGGGGAGAAGAGAGCGCAGATACTGCAGTGTAACATGATACAGGGGGGGAGGAGAGAGCACAGATACTGCAGTGTAACATGATACAGAGGGGGAGAAGAGAGCGCAGATACTGCAGTGTAACATGATACAGAGGGGGAGGAGAGAGCACAGATTCTGCAGTGTAACATGATACAGAGAGGGAGAAGAGAGCGCAGATACTGCAGTGTAACATGATACAGAGGGGGAGGAGAGAGCACAGATACTGCAGTGTAACATGATACAGAGGGGGAGAAGAGAGCGCAGATACTGCAGTGTAACATGATACAGAGGGGGAGGAGAGAGCACAGATACTGCAGTGTAACATGATACAGAGGGGGAGAAGAGAGCGCAGAAACTGCAGTGTAACATGATACAGAGGGGGAGGAGAGAGCACAGATACTGCAGTGTAACATGATACAGAGGGGGAGAAGAGAGCGCAGATACTGCAGTGTAACATGATACAGAGGGGGAGGAGAGAGCACAGATACTGCAGTGTAACATGATACAGAGGGGGAGAAGAGAGCGCAGATACTGCAGTGTAACATGATACAGAGGGGGAGGAGAGAGCACAGATACTGCAGTGTAACATGATACAGAGGGGGAGAAGAGAGCGCAGATACTGCAGTGTAACATGATACAGAGGAGGAGGAGAAAGCGCAGATACTGCAGTGTAACATGATACAGAGGGGGAGGAGAGAGCACGGATACTGCAATGTAACATGATACAGAGGGGGAGAAGACAGCGCAGATACTGCAGTGTAACATGATACAGAGGGGGAGGAGAGAGCACGGATACTGCAGTGTAACATGATACAGAGGGGGAGAAGAGAGCGCAGATACTGCAGTGTAACATGATACAGAGGGGGAGAAGAGAGCGCAGATACTGCAGTGTAACATGATACAGAGGGGGAGGAGAGAGCACGGATACTGCAGTGTAATATGATACAGAGGGGGAGAAGAGAGCGCAGATACTGCAGTGTAACATGATACAGAGGGGGAGAAGAGAGCGCAGATACTGCAGTGTAACATGATACAGAGGGGGAGGAGAGAGCACGGATACTGCAGTGTAACATGATACAGAGGGGGAGAAGAGAGCGCAGATACTGCAGTGTAACATGATACAGGGGGGGAAGAGAGAGCACAGATACTGCAGTGTGACAGGGCACAGAGGGAGAGGAGAGAGCGCAGATACTGCAGTGTGACAGGACACAGAGGGGGAAGAGAGAACGCAGATACTGCAGTGTGACAGGACACAGAGAGGGAAGAGAGAGCACAGATACTGCAGTGTAACATGATACAGAGGGGGAGGAGAGAGCGCAGACACTGAAGTGTGACAGGGCACAGAGGTGGAGGAGAGAGCGCAAATACTGCAGTGTGACAGGGCACAGATGGGGAGGAGAGAGCGCGAATCCTGCAGTGTAACAGGATACAGAGGGGAAGGAGAGAGTGCAGATACTGCAGTGTAACATGATACAGAGGGAGAGGAGAGAGCGGATACTGCAGTGTGACAGAACACAGAGGGGGAGGATAGAGCGTGGACACTGCAGTGTAACAGGATACAGAGGGGGAGTAGAGAGCACAGGTCCTGCAGTGTGACATGATACAGAGGAGGAAGAGAGAGAGCGGATACTGCAGTGTAACATGATACAGAGGAGGAAGAGAGAGAGCGGATACTACAGTATAACAGGACACAGAAGGGGAAGAGAGCGTGCATATACTTCAATGTGACAAAACATGGGGAGAAGAGAGTGTAGATACCGCAGTGTAACGGCACAGAGGGGGAGAAGAAAGCACAGATACTGCAGTGTAACACGATACAGAGGGGGAGGAGAGAGGGCAGATACTGCAGTGTAACGTGATACAGAGGGGGACGAGAGAGCAGATACTGCAGTGTAACATGATACAGATGGGGAGGAGAGAGCACAGATACTGCAGTGTAACAGGACAGACTGGACACAGGGGTGGAGGATGCCACTGTGTAACTGGACACAGGGAGAGGAGAGAGCATAGATATCACAGTTTAATGAGACACAGAGGTAGGAGAGAGCGCAGATACTGCAGTGTAACAGGAGAGAGCAGAAACTGCAGTGTAACATGGTATAAAGGGAGAGAAGGGAATGCGGATACCACAGTGTCACAGGGCACAAAGGGGGAGGAGAGAGTGCAGATACCGCAGTGGTAATGGGACACAGGGGGAGGAGAGAGCACAGATACTGCAGTGTAACAACACCAAGGGGGAGGAGAGAGCACAGAAAATGCAGTGTAACAATGCAGAGGGGGAGGAGAGAGCGCAGACACTGCAGTGTACCAGGACACAGATGGGGAGGAGAGAGCACATACACTGCAGCATACCTGGACACAGAGGGGGAGGACAGAGCATGGATACTGAAATGTAACAGGGTACAGAGAGGAAGGAGAGAGCACGGATACTGCAGAGTAACAGGACACAGGGAGGAGAGAGCATGGGAACTGCAGTGTAACAGGACACAGACAGAACACAAAGGGGGAGGAGAGAGCACGGGCACTGCAGTGTAACAGGACACAGAGGTGGAGGAGAGAGTGCAGACACTGCAGTGTAACAGGCCACAGAGGAGGAAGAGAGAGCACGGATACTGCAGTGTAACAGGACACAGAGGTGGAGGAAAGAGCGCGGACACTGCAGTGTAACAGGCCACAGAGGAGGACGAGAGAGCGCGGACACTGCAGTGTAACAGGACACAGACAGGACACAGAGGGGGAAGTGAGAGTATGGGCACTGCAGTGTAACAGGACACAGGTGGAGGAGAGAGCGTCGACACTGCAGTGTAACAGGACACAGAGGAGGAGGAGAGAGCATGGATACTGCAGTGTGACAGGACACAGACAGAACACAGAGCAGGAGGAGAGAGCGCGGACACTGCAGTGTAACAGGACACAGACAGGACACAGAGGGGGAAGTGAGAGTATGGGCACTGCAGTGTAACAGGACACAGGTGGAGGAGAGAGCGTCGACACTGCAGTCTAACAGGACACAGAGGAGGAGGAGAGAGCGTGGACACTGCAGTGTAACAGGACACAGGGGAGGAGGAGAGAGTGCGGGCACTGCAGTGTAACAGGACACATAGGAGGAGGAGAGAGCGCGGATACTGCAGTGTGACAGGACACAGAGGAGGAGGAGAGAGCACGGGCACTGCAGTGTAACATGATACAGAGGGGGAGAAGAGAGCGCAGATACTGCAGTGTAACATGATACAGAGGGGGAGGAGAGAGCACAGATACTGCAGTGTAACATGATACAGAGGGGGAGAAGAGAGCGCAGATACTGCAGTGTAACATGATACAGAGGGGGAGGAGAGAGCACGGATACTGCAGTGTAACATGATACAGAGGGGGAGAAGAGAGCGCAGATACTGCAGTGTAACATGATACAGAAGGGGAGGAGAGAGCACGGATACTGCAGTGTAACATGATACAGAGGGGGAGAAGAGAGTGCAGATACTGCAGTGTAACATGATACAGAGGGGGAGGAGAGAGCACGGATACTGCAGTGTAACATGATACAGAGGAGGAGGAGAGAGCGCAGATACTGCAGTGTAACATGATACAGAGGGGGAGGAGAGAGCACGGACACTGCAGTGTGACAGGATACAGAGGGGGAGGAGATCGGGCACTGCAATGTAACAGGACACAAATGAGGAGAGAGCGGATACTGCAGTGTAACAGGATACAGAGTGGGAGGAGAGAGTGCAGATACTGCAGTGTAACAGGACACATAGGGGGAGGAGAGAGCGCTGTTACTGCAGTGTGACAGGACACAGAGGAGGAGGAGGAGAGAGCGCGGACACTGCAGTGTAACAGGACACAAATGAGGAGAGAGCGGATACTGCAGTGTAACAGGACACAGAGGGGGAGGAGAGAGCGCGGACACTGTAGTGTAACAGGAGCCAGAGTCGGAGGAGAGAGCGTGGAATACTCCAGTGTAACAGGATACAGAAGTGGAGGAGAGAGCACAGATACTGCAATGTGACTGGACACACAAGGGGAGAAGAACACGGATACTGCAATGTAACAGGACACAGAGGGGTAGTAGAGAGCGCGGATCCTGCAGTGTAACATGATAATGATGGGGAGGAGAAGGCGTGGATACTATAGTGTAACAGGATGCAGATAGGGAGGAGAGCGCAGATACTGCACAGTGGGGGATACAGAGGGGAAGGAGAGAGCGAATACTGCAGTGTAACATAATACAGAGAGGGAGGAGAGACTGCAGATACCGCAGTGTAACAGGACACAGAGGGGGAGGAGAGAGCACGGATACGGCAGTGTGACATGATTCAGAGAGGGAGAAGAGAGCACGGATACTGCAGTGTAACATGATACAAAGGGGGAGGAGAGAGCGCGGATACTGCAGTGTAACATGATACAAAGGGGGAGGAGAGAGAGCGGATACTGCAGTGTAATGTCACAGAGGGAGGCGAGAGCGCACAGAGAAGGAGGAGAGAGCACTGATACTGCAGTGTAACAGGACACAAAAGGGGGAGAGAGAGCAGGACACCGCAGTGTGACAGGACAGAGGGGGAGGAGAGAGTATATGTATGACAGGACATGGATACTGCTCCACAAACTAGAGCTATAGTGTGTCACATGCGGATGCAGCCATCTCAGAGGTGACAGGGTTTATGCACACTGTGTGTATCGGAGGCTGCAAACATCACATGGACACACAACATAAATATAAATATTACAATAATACAGAATCCAGCAATATGACAAAATAAAACATTTATCAACCAATACTAATGGGATCCACCAGAGATTAACCCTTCACACGCAGCACAATGATCTCTCCTATGCACCAACATTATATATGATTAGAGCAGGTGCACGCATATTAGAACCAGGCCCGGCGACAGGGGGGATCAAAGGGAACACCCGTCCCGGGCCCTGGCGTTATGAGGGGCCCCAAGGTCCGTCTGCAGCAGTGCGGTAGCTGTATGGATGGATGTAATTATATACATCGTGGCATCACGCCGCTATGCATGATGCTGCTATTACCTACACAGAAGGTGTCCGGCGCGGCGGCGCAAAGCCGTGATGTATATACCGTAATTATCCAGCATGCCTGCATTACTATTACAGCGGTCCCCTTGTAGTAACTCTCCCCCACTGCCAGCAGGTCAGCTGTCTGGGGACAGCTCGTACAGCGCATGACAAGGCGGTATGAGGTACCAGCATTGGGTTATTAATACCACACCAAATCATCACAGGGTTTCAAACTGACCGTTTCAGATTGCAATGAAATTTGGTATATTAATTCATGCCTTGGGTGTGACGATAACCTCCAAATCTTAAGGCCCATATACACGGGAGAGATGTGTGCTGAGTAAACCGCTCAGCACACATCTCTCCCGCCGCTCAGCACAGCGCGATGTGTGCTGAGCGATGCGGGGGAGGACGGGGAGCCGCTCATTTCACCCAGCGGGTGAAATAAGCGACGTGCTAGATTGAGGCCAATCTAGCACCGGCGATAGTGATGTGCGGGACTGCACAGTGCTATCGCTGTGGGGGCTACACACGAGTTATCTGTGCTTAAAATCTAAGCAATCTAGTCAGATTGCTTAGATTTTAAGCATGGATCTCTCCGTGAGTACCCCCCTTTAGGCTGATTTTGAAGTTATATGCCTTTAAAGCCGCCATTTTTTCTTTACAGAAAATTGCTTTTAATGTTTTTTTAAATAGCATTTGCAGCTCACCTAATTGAGCTGGAGATCTGGTCTCATTTTGGTCTCATCTTAAACCTCTCTGTGTAGGCTTTCATATGGTATATAAAATGGCAGTATGTTTCAATGAAAATAGAAAATTTAAAAAATGTCTTTTAAAAAGTTTGAAAACAATCTCAAATTGTTCATATTGTTGTTAATTTATCACCAAAGTTTTATTTTGGGACCATGATGGGACCATCTTCTAGGGTGTGGATCATTGGGTCGATAGTCATTAGGTCGATCACTATTGGTCGACACGGTCATTAGGTCGACACAGAAAATGCCGACAAGAGGTTTTTTTTGTGTGTGTGTGTGGGGGGGGGGGTTGTGTAATTTTCTTTGTAGAGTGACGGGGAACCCCAATTAGTGCACCATGCCTCCTCGCATAGCGAGCGAACTTCGGCCAAGGTGCCTCGCTCCTCTACCGCGGCGCTTGGCACAGGTAACTATTCCCAATCGTAGTCCACGTGAATAGTAAAGTAAGAAAAAGATGAAAGAAAAAATGTGAAAACTTATGTCGTCCTTTTAATGTGTCAACCTTTGCCATGTCGACCTAAAGACCATGTAGACCAATAGTGGTCGACCTAATGACTGTCGACCTAAGTGAGGTTGACCTAAAGATCGGATACCCATCTGCTACAAGAGGTTTCACTTGGAGTGTTTGGGTAAAATAATGAAAATGTGAACTCTCTAGGGGCGGGATTTACTAAAGGGAAAATGCGGTAAAGCCCCCGTTTTACCGCATTTTCATATGTACTAACTCCCGACCGCCGCGTTTTCGCCTCATAGGGTATCGCCATCTTTTTATGGCGATACCCTATAGAAGCCTATGGGATTCTTACCGCCGCTGCCGCCCCACGCCGCATCCCGCCGCCGCCCCGCGCCGCTCACGATGACCCCCCCTTCCCCCCGGCATACCTGAGCTGCTGCTGGTGCGGCCCCCCTCCTCCTTCTCCCCCGCATCACAGCCTTGTCTCCTTCCGGCTGCAGGGGGGAGGAGGAGGAGCCCGGGGACTTCCTGCACACGTCGCCTCCCGAGTCTGGGAGGTGACGGAGACCCCCGCTGACCCCCGCAGACATCATCGCGGGGGGCCTCCTATGCCGCATTACGATACTAATCGCATATGTTAGTACATATGCGATTAGTATCGCTGCGGTAGGCGGCGAGAGGCGGCGATGGCTTATAGTAAATCCCGCCCTAGGTCTGTTCATTACTTTTGATTTATTTCAATGACACAGAATGTGAATACTAAAATATTTAAAACGTTTGAGATCATTTTATGTCTTTCACATAGTTTAGGAAAGCTCGCTACAGATCATTACCGTTTGGTGCCGCTGCTCTGGGCGGATGGCGCTACTGGATGGGTTGGAACTGGCTGAAGGTCTTTTTATTGAAGCAAAAACACAATAGACAAATTTGCAAGACATAGGCAGATGAGCCAAGCATAAAACATTACACGCAGTGATGAGCAATATACAATAAGCAGGCTTGGACTGGCCCACAGGGGTACAGGGAACCACCGGTGGGCCCCACTGACTGGGGGGCCCCACCTCCTGCTCTAAGGATCAGGTTCTAGATTGTGCACTTGAATTATACATTATACATATGTTACCTTATAATGTACTATGGTGTATTTTCTACAGTGCATTGCTGTTATTAATCTGGTACATTATCATGCATGCAGCAGCTGAATTTACTGTATATATTTATGAAAGGGCCCAGGCGTTGCACTCTCTAATCATTGGTCAAACCAATGAGGTGACAGGCCACACCCCCTCTGCAGACTGGCCACACCCCTAAACATGGGCCACTACCACTGCATTCCCCCGGTGGCCCCACATGCCCCAGTCCGACACTGACAATAAGCACATCCCAGCGCACTACCATGGGCTTTCTTTACGATATATAGGTTTTCATACAGCCCAAAGCTTGTGTAAAATACAGACACTTAGATCATGCTTGGATATACAGTAAATAATAAGAATTTACTTACCGATAATTCTATTTCTCATAGTCCGTAGTGGATGCTGGGGACTCCGTAAGGACCATGGGGAAAAGCGGCTCCGCAGGAGACTGGGCACATCTAAAGAAAGCTTTAGGACTATCTGGTGTGCACTGGCTCCTCCCCCTATGACCCTCCTCCAAGCCTCAGTTAGGATACTGTGCCCGGACGAGCGTACACAATAAGGAAGGATTTTGAATCCCGGGTAAGACTCATACCAGCCACACCAATCACACCGTATAACCTGTGATCTGAACCCAGTTAACAGCATGATAACAGAGGAGCCTCTGAAAGATGGCTCACAACAATAATAACCCGATTTTTGTAACAATAACTATGTACAAGTATTGCAGACAATCCGCACTTGGGATGGACGCCCAGCATCCACTACGGACTACGAGAAATAGAATTATCGGTAAGTAAATTCTTATTTTCTCTAACGTCCTAAGTGGATGCTGGGGACTCCGTAAGGACCATGGGGATTATACCAAAGCTCCCAAACGGGCGGGAGAGTGCGGATGACTCTGCAGCACCAAATGAGAGAACTCCAGGTCCTCCTCAGCCAGGATATCAATTTTGTAGAATTTTACAAACGTATTTGCTCCTGACCAAGTAGCTGCTCGGCAAAGTTGTAAAGCCGAGACCCCTCGGGCAGCCGCCCAAGATGAGCCCACCTTCCTTGTGGAGTGGGCATTTACAGATTTTTGGCTGTGGCAGGCCTGCCACAGAATGTGCAAGCTGAATTGTACTACAAATCCAACGAGCAATAGTCTGCTTAGAAGCAGGAGCACCCAGCTTGTTGGGTGCACACAGGATAAACAGCGAGTCAGATTTCCTGACTCCAGCCGTCCTGGAAACATATATTTTCAGGGCACTGACAACGTCTAGCAACTTGGAGGCCTCCAAGTCCCTAGTAGCCGCAGGCACCACCAATAGGTTGGTTCAGGTGAGACGCTGAAACCACCTTGGGGAGAAACTGAGGACTAGTCCTCAATTCCGCCCTGTCCGAATGGAAAATCAGATAAGGGCTTTTTCAGGATAAAGCCGCCAATTCTGACACGCGCCTGGCCCAGGCCAGGGCCAACAGCATGACCACTTTCCATGTGAGATATTTTAACTCCACAGATTTAAGTGGTTCAAACCAATGTGACTTTTGGAACCCAAAACTACATTGAGATCCCAAAGTGCCACTGGAGGCACAAAAGGAGGCTGTATATGCAGTACCCCTTTTACAAACGTCTGAACTTCAGGGACTGAAGCTAGTTCTTTTTGGAAGAAAATTGACAGGGCCGAAATTTGAACCTTAATGGACCCCAATTTCAGGCCCATAGACACTCCTGTTTGCAGGAAATGTAGGAATCGACCCAGTTGAATTTCCTCCGTCGGGCCTTACTGGCCTCGCACCACGCAACATATTTTCGCCAATTGCGGTGATAATGTTCTTGCGGTTACATCCTTCCTGGCTTTGATCAGGATAGGGATGACTTCATCCGGAATGCCTTTTTTCCTTCAGGATCCGGAGTTCAACCGCCATGCCGTCAAACGCAGCCGCGGTAAGTCTTGGAACAGACAGGGTCCTTGCTGGAGCAGGTCCCTTCTTAGAGGTAGAGGCCACGGATCCTCCGTGAGCATCTCTTGAAGTTCCGGTTACCAAGTCCTTCTTGGCCAATCCGGAACCACGAATATAGTGCTTACTCCTCTCCATCTTATCAATCTCAGTACCTTGGGTATGAGAGGCAGAGGAGGGAACACATACCCTGACTGGTACACCCACGGTGTTACCAGAGCGTCTACAGCTTATTGCCTGAGGGTCCCTGGACCTGGCGCAATACCTGTCGAGTTTTTAATCATGTGGAAGACTTCTGGGTGAAGTCCCCACTCTCCCGGGTGGAGGTCGTGCTGAGGAAGTCTGCTTCCCAGTTGTCCACTCCCGGAATGAATACTGCTGACAGTGCTATCACATGATTTTCCGCCCAGCGAAGAATCCTTGCAGCTTCTGCCATTGCCCTCCTGCTTCTTGTGCCACCCTGTCTGTTTACGTGGGTGACTGCCGTGATGTTGTGCGACTGGATCAACACCGGCTGACCTTGAAGCAGAGGTCTTGCTAAGCTTAGAGCACTGTAAATGTCCCTTAGCTTCAGGATATTTATGTGAAGTGATGTCTCCAGGCTTGACCATAAGCCCTGGATATTCCTTCCCTGTGTGACTGCTCCCCAGCCTCGCAAGCTGGCATCCGTGGTCACCAGGACCCAGTCCTGAATGCCTAATCTGCGGCCCTCTAGAAGATGAGCACTCTGCAACCACCACAGGAGGGACACCCTTGTCCTTGGTGACAGGGTTATCCGCTGATGCATCTGAAGATGCGATCCGGACCATTTGTCCAGCAGGTCCCACTGGAAAGTTCTTGCGTGGAATCTGCCGAATGGGATTGCTTCGTAGGAAGCCACCATTTTACCCAGAACCCTTGTGCATTGATGCACTGAGACTTGGCTCGGTTTTAGGAGGTTCCTGACTAGCTCGGATAACTCCCTGGCTTTCTCCTCCGGGAGAAACACCTTTTTCTGGACTGTGTCCAGGATCATCCCTAGGAACAGAAGACACGTCGTCGGAACCAGGTGCGATTTTGGAATATTGAGAATCCAATCGTGCTGCCGCAACACTACCTGAGATAGTGCTACACCGACCTCCAACTGTTCCCTGGATCTTACCCTTATCAGGGAATTGTCCAAGGAAGGGATAACTAAAATTCACTTCCTTCGAAGGAATATCATCATTTCGGCCATTACCTTGGTAAAGACCCGGGGTGCCGTGTACCATCCATACGGCAGCGTCTGAACTGATAGTGACAGTTCTGTACCATAAACCTGAGGTACCCTTGGTGAGAAGGGTAAATTTTGACATGAAGGTAAGCATCCTTGATGTCCCGAGACATCATGTAGTCCCCTTCTTCCAGGTTCGCAATCACTGCTCTGAGTGACTCAATCTTGAATTTGAACCTCTGTACGTAAGTGTTCAAAGATTTTAGATTTAGAATCGGTCTCACCGAGCCGTCCGGCTTCGGTACCACAACAGTGTGGAATAATACCCCGTTCCCTGTTGCAGGAGGGGTATCTTGATTATCACCTGCTGGGAATACAGCTTGTGAATGGCTTCCAAAACTGTCTCCCTGTCAGAAGGAGACATCGGTAAAGCCGACTTTAGGAAACGGCGAGGGGGAGACGTCTCGAATTCTAATTTGTACCCCTGAGATATCACCTGAAGGATCCAGGGGTCTACTTGCGAGTGAGCCCACTGCGCGCTGAAATTCATTGAGACGGGCCCCCCACCGTGCCTGATTCTGCTTGTAAAGCCCCAGCGTATACTGAGGGCTTGGCAGAGGCGGGAGAGGGTTTCTGTTCCTGGGAACTGGCTGATTTCTGCAGCCTTTTTCCTCTCCCTCTGTCACGGGGCAGAAATGAGGAACCTTTTGCCCGCTTGTCCACGAAAAGACTGCGCCTGATAATACGGCGTCTTCTCATGTTGAGAGGCGACCTGGGGTACAAACGTGGAATTCCCAGCTGTTGCCGTGGCCACCAGGTCTGAAAGACCGACCCCAAATAACTCCTCCCTTAATAAAGCAATACTTCCAAATGCCGTTTGGAATACGCATCACCTGACCACTGACGTGTCCATAACCCTCTACTGGTAGAAATGGACAACGCGCTTAGACTTGATGCCAGTCGGCAAATATTCCGCTGTGCATCACGCATATATAAAAATGCATCTTTTAAATGCTCTATAGGCAAAAATATACTGTCCCTATCTAGGGTATCAATATTTTTAGTCACGGAATCCGACCACGCCAACCCAGCACTGCACATCCAGGCTGAGGCGATTGCTGGTCGCAGTATAACACCAGTATGTGTGTAAATACCTTTTAGGATACCCTCCTGCTTTCTATCAGCAGGATCCTTAAGGGCGGCCATCTCAGGCGAAGGTAGAGCCCTTACAAGCGTGTGAGCGCTTTATCCCCCCTAGGGGGTGTTTCCCAACGCACCCTAACCTCTGGCGGGAAAGGATATAATGCCAATAACATTTTAGAAATTATCCGTTGTTATCGGGGGAAACCCACGCATCATCACACACCTCATTTAATTTCTCAGATTCAGGAAAACTACAGGTAGTTTTTCCTCACCGAACATAATACCCCTTTTTTTGGTGGTACTCGTATTATCAGAAATGTGTAAAACATTTTTCATTGCCTCAATCATGTAACGTGTGGCCCTACTGGAAGTCACATTCGTCTCTTCACCGTCGACACTGGAGTCAGTATCCGTGTCGGCGTCTATATCTGCCATCTGAGGTAACGGGCGCTTTAGAGCCCCTGACGGCCTATGAGACGTCTGGACAGGCACAAGCTGAGTAGCCGGCTGTCTCATGTCAACCACTGTCTTTTATACAGAGCTGACACTGTCACGTAATTCCTTCCAACAGTTCATCCACTCAGGTGTCGACCCCCTAGGGGGTGACATCACTATTACAGGCAATCTGCTCCGTCTCCACATCATTTTTCTCCTCATACATGTCGACACAAAAGTACCGACATACAGCACACACACAGGGAATGCTCTGATAGAGGACAGGACCCCACTAGCCCTTTGGGGAGACAGAGGGAGAGTTTGCCAGCACACACCAGAGCGCTATATATATACAGGGATAACCTTATATAAGTGTTTTTCCCCTTATAGCTGCTGTATAGTTAATACTGCGCCCAATTAGTGCCCCCCTCTCTTTTTTTTAACCCTTTCTGTAGTGTAGTGACTGCAGGGGAGAGACAGGGAGCTTCCCTCCAACGGAGCTGTGAGGGAAAATGGCGCCAGTGTGCTGAGGAGATAGGCTCCGCCCCTTTTTCGCTGACTTTTCTCCTGCTTTTTTATGGATTCTGGCAGGGGTTAAATGCATCCATATAGCCCAGGAGCTATATGTGATGCATTTTTTTGCCATCCAAGGTGTTTTTATTGCGTCTCAGGGCGCCCCCCCCCAGCGCCCTGCATCCTCAGTGACCGAAGTGTGAAGTGTGCTGAGAGCAATGGCGCACAGCTGCAGTGCTGTGCGCTACCTTGTTGAAGACAGGACGTCTTCTGCCGCCGATTTTCCGGACCTCTTCAGTCTTCTGGCTCTGTAAGGGGGCCGGCGGCGCGGCTCTGGGACCCATCCAAGCTGGGCCTGTGATCGTCCCTCTGGAGCTAATGTCCAGTAGCCTAAGAAGCCCAATCCACTCTGCACGCAGGTGAGTTCGCTTCTTCTCCCCTTAGTCCCTCGATGCAGTGAGCCTGTTGCCAGCAGGTCTCACTGAAAATAAAAAACCTAATCTAAAACTTTCACTAAGAAGCTCAGGAGAGCCCCTAGTGTGCACCCTTCTCGTTCGGGCACAGAGATCTAACTGAGGCTTGGAGGAGGGTCATAGGGGGAGGAGCCAGTGCACACCAGATAGTCCTAAAGCTTTCTTTAGATGTGCCCAGTCTCCTGCGGAGCCGCTTTTCCCCATGGTCCTTACGGAGTCCCCAGCATCCACTTAGGACGTTAGAGAAATTAGTGATGAGCGGGTTCGGTTCCTCGAGATCCGAACCCCCCCGAACTTCACCCATTTTACACGGTTCCGAGGCAGCCTCGGATCCTCCCGCCTTGCTCGGTTAACCCGAGCGCGCCCGAACGTCATCATCCTGCTGTCGGATTCTCGCGAGATTCGTATTTCTATATAAGGAGCCGCACGTCGCCGCCATTTTCACTTGTGCATTCGAGATGATAGCGAGAGGACGTGCAGCGTTCTCTCAGTTTCTGTGTTCAGTGTGCTGCAAATATCTGTGCTCAGTGTGCTGCAAATATCTGTGCTCAGTGTGCTGCAAATATCTTTGGTCAGTGTGATGAAAATATCTACGTTCTCTGCCTGAAAAACGCTCCATATCTGTGCTGCATTGTAGAGTAGTATATAGTAGGAGGACAGTGCAGAATTTTGCTGACCACCAGTATTATATAGCAGTACGGTACAGTAGTCCACTGCTCTACCTACCTCTGTGTCGTCAAGTATACTATCCATCCATACCTGTGCTGCATTTTAGTTGTGCGCAGTATAATAGGACAGTGCAGAATTTTGCTGACCACCAGTGTATATATAGCAGTACGGTACAGTAGTCCACTGCTCTACCTACCTCTGTGTCGTCAAGTATACTATCCATCCATACCTGTGCTGCATTTTAGTTGTGCGCAGTATAGTACTAGGACAGTGCAGAATTTTGCTGACCACCAGTATATATATATATAGCAGTACGGTACAGTAGGCCACTGCTCTACCTACCTCTGTGTCGTCAAGTATACTATCCATCCATACCTGTGCTGCATTTTAGTTGTGCGCAGTATATAGTAGGAGGACAGTGCAGAATTTTGCTGACCACCAGTATATATATATATATCTCCTATATGTTTGCCTTGTCTGTGCCTGGCCCTCTAACGCTGGGTGGAGTCACAGATGTGGGCTAATCTATGCAGATCAGTGACGGCTGCCAGTGAGGAGAAGCTCTGACACACACCACACGCCTTCTGACATGTCCCCAGTCTTCTGACCAAGGTCCTGTCTAGAGGCATCCATCGTACCCCAGGTCCTGCAGCGCTGATGTGTGGCCGGGAGGCGACTCTCCGTCTGACGCCGAGCGGCTCTCACTCCCGCTCCCGTCTGAGCCCCGACGCATCTCCCCTGCCGCCTGTCACAGTAGCCTATACAACGGCCTGCCCCAGCGAGGACAGAGGCTACCATGCACTGCGCTCCTATTGCCGCCACAGCCCTCTCACAGTGCTCCATCTGGTGCTCCCGGTAGAGCTGGTCCCCGCTGCGGACATGATGGCTGCCTGATGTGGGCAGCGCGGGCCCACTGCATGTGGGGCGGCTGGCGCGGGGGGAGGGAGGGAGGGGATGTCAGGCACAGTGGCTCACGCAGGAGCACGGAGCACGGACACCGCGGTTTCCCAGCTGCCTGCCAGGGGGAGGAGGAGAGATGTCAGGCAGAGCGGCCACCGCACACTGCTGGGCTCCCCGGCTGCCTGCTGGGGGGGGGGGAGATGTCACGCAGAGCGGCTCACGCAGGAGCACGGACACCGCACACTACTGGGCTCCCCGTCTGCCTGCGGGGGGGTTTGTCACGCAGAGCGGCTCACGCAGGAGCACGGACACCGCACACTACTGGGCTCCCCGTCTGCCTGCGGGGGGGTTTGTCAGGCAGAGCGGCTCACGCAGGAGCACGCACACCGCACACTGCTGGGCTCCCCGGCTGCCTGGCGGGGGGGGGGGGGTGTCAGGCAGAGCGGATCACGCAACCTCCGCACCTGCCTCTCCGCCACACGCCACTCCGCCACCCCTCCCCCACCCACGGCCCCACTCCCCTGCCCCTCCCTCATCCACAGAACCTCCCAACCGCAGACCCCTCGTCCACCCACAGCATCTACAGACACCCTACCCCATCCGCAGTCATCCCCCGCAGCAGCCCTTCACCCACCCACAGCACCTCCTGACCCCCTACCCCACCCGCGGCCCCACTGCACCCGCCCCTCAACCAGCCGCACCGCCTCCGGACTCCCTCCTCCATCTGCCACACCACCACACCTGCCCCTCTCCCACGCGCGCCGCTTCCGGACCCCCTACCCCACCCCGCAGCGCACTCGCACCTTCCCCACCCGCAGCATCTCCTCACCCCCTACCCCACCAGCGGCCCCACTGCACCCCCCATCCGCCAGATCCCCGTATCTGCCCCTCCCCTACCCGCGCCCCCCCACCCATAGCGCCTCTGGATACCTTTCCCCCACACATCCCCACCCGCAGCGCCTCCAGATCCCCTCCCCCATCCACGATCCCCCCACACCCACTACATTCTGTACAGTGTGCCCTGCAGGCGCTGTTCACACCGTCGCAAGGGGCTACGCCCCCTTCACCATCCGACGCATGGGTTAAGCCCCTTACGACGGTGTGAAGAGCGCCCGTAGGGCGCGATGAAGCACCTAGTATATATATATATAGAGAGAGAGAGAGAGAGAGAGAAACGGGCGGCACTCCACGGATTTTCAAAAAATCAACGTTTCAGGTGCTGTTTAATCACACCTTTTCATCCTGACGAAAGGTGTGATTAAACAGCACCTGAAACATTGACAACTAAGCTTGTGTAGCTGTCTCAATTCTTTTTTTAAAATCCGTGGAGTGCCGCCCGTTTCTCTCTCTCTGTATTTGCTCTGCTTGGACCGTGGGAGGGCACCCAGGTATTTAATCAATTTGTTTGGAGTGCCAGTCATATTGGAACTATATATATATATATATATATATATATGGAAAAAGTGTAGACCTAATTATGCGCTACGTGAAAGCTCCAAACCTTATGACGTACTCCCTGTTAGATAGAGTACAGAAAAGGAATACAGATACAAAATGTCAAAAGGGAGCTGGATATGTTGTGTACATACAATATTTTTCCAGATTATGACCGCAAAGTGATAAAAACAGTAAATTTTATTCACATATTCTCTATGTACATTATACTTTTAGTAAACATAGATTATCACATAAAAATCCAATGGTGAATATAATAAAAATGCCGTTTACAATTTTGTTGAAGACATGATATAGTCAGTGTATCCCATCAAATAGTGTATTATATAGGATGTCTGATGTTTTCACAAGAAACCATACCCGACGCGTTTCGTCCCCAAGGACTTCATCAGGGGTTCATGTCAACCAAAATAGGGGCCAAAAACCGATTTTAGCGGTATAATTAGTCCCACAAGCAAATTCAAAAAAGATTTAAAATCAAATAATCACGCTGAATGCATCAGTATTCACCATAGGTCCAGCCCTCATATGAGTGCAAACTATAAGTATAATGTACATAGAGAATATGTGAATAAAATTTACTGTTTTTATCACTTTGCGGTCATAATCTGGAAAAATATTGTATGTACACAACATATCCAGCTCCCTTTTGACATTTTGTATCTATATATATATATATATATATATATATATATAGCAGTACGGTACAGTAGTCCACTGCTCTACCTCTGTGTCATCAAGTATACTAAAAAAGTTCAGTAAAATTACCCAAAAATCAAAATTAAAAGCGTCTGATGAGAAGAGTAAACTTGCCAATATGCCATTTACGACACGGAGTGGCAAGGAACGGCTGAGGCCCTGGCCTATGTTCATGGCTAGTGGTTCAGATTCACATGAGGATGGAAGCACTCATCCTCTCGCTAGAAAACTGCAGTGCCACTCCTAGATGGGCCAGGTGTTTGTGTCGGCCACTTGTGTCGCTTAGCTTAGTCACACAGCTACCTCATTGCACCTATTTTTTTCTTTGCATCATGTGCTGTTTGGGGACTATTTTTTAAATCTGCCATCCTGTCTGACACTGCAGTGCCACTCCTAGATGGGCCAGGTGTTTGTGTCGGCCACTTGGGTCGCTTAGCTTAGTCATCCAGCGACCTCGGTGCAAATTTTAGGACTAAAATTAATATTGTGAGGTGTGAGGTGTGAGGTGTTCAGAATAGACTGGAAATGAGTGGAAATTATGGTTATTGAGGTTAGTAATACTATGGGATCAAAATGACCCCCACATTTTATGATTTAAGCTGTTTTTGAGGGGTTTTTGTAAAAAAACACCCGAATCCAAAACACTCCCGAATCCGACAAAAAATGTTCAGGGAGGTTTTGCCAAAACGCGTCCGAATCCAAAACACGGCCGCGGAACCGAATCCAAAACCAAAACACAAAACCCAAAAAATTTCCGGTGCACATCACTAGTAAATATAAGCGAGAGACACAAAAACAAAAGTAAAAGAAAAGGGTGTCTGTCACTCACCCATCGGGCGGTTTTATTTGTTTTTATTATTTCCATTTCAGATTTTGATTTTGCAGAGAACTACTCATTAGTCATAAAGGATGAGCCACTGAGCTATCACTGGACCCAGTGCTCAGGCTACAATTCTCCCATTTGGGGTGTATTACAAGGGAGAAACAAAAACTGAGCATCGTGGCGATGTTGTTATTTCAGATTGTCAGAACACAACCCGGTCGCGGTCTATTGCTTCCAGAGGAAACTCAAACTTCTTGAAGACAACATAAGAGAAATCACCAAAGATTTACTACTTCTCCGATGAGTCAGCTGCACAATGGGGGTAATTCCAAGTTGATCGCAGCAGCACATTTGTTAGCAGTTGGGCAAAACCATGTGCACTGCAGGGGGGGCAGATATAACATTTGCAGAGAGAGTTAGATTTGGGTGTGGTGTGTTCAATCTGCAATCTAATTTGCAGTGTAAAAATAAAGCAGCCAGTATTTACCCTGCACAGAAATAAAATAACCCACCCAAATCTAACTCTTTCTGCACATGTTATATCTGCCTCCCCTGCAGTGCACATGGTTTTGCCCAACTGCTAAATAATGTCCTGCTGCGATCAATTTGGAATTACCCCCAATGTAAGAACAAGAAAGACTTTGCCAACTTATGCTCTCATAAAGATGATTTTGGTACAGTGGTGTTTGAAAGTTTGTGTACCATTCAGAATTTTTTATATTTCTGCTGAAATTTGGCCTAAAACTACAGTACTTCAGATTTTCACACAAGTGCTAAAAGTAGATAAAGAGACCAAAATCAAGCAAAAGATATATAAAAATTAGATGTGCTCATTTTCTTATTGAGGAAAATGATCCATTATCACATCTCTGTGATTGTCAAAAGTATGTGAACCTTTGGTTTCACTATTTGGTGTGTCCCCCTCGTGCAGCAATAACTGCATGTAAACGTCTCCGGTGATTGTTGATTAATCCTGAACATCGGCTTGGTGGAATCTTTCCCCATTCCTTCGTACAAAACAGCTTAAATTCTGTTATGTTGGTGGGTTTCCTCCAATGAACAGCTCGCACCTGGTCCTTCCACAACATTTTCATTGGGTTAAGGTCAGGACTTTAACTTGGCTATTCCAAAACTTTACATTTTTTCGTCTTTAACCATTCTTTGGTTAGATGACTTGTGTGCTTTGGGTCATTGCCTTGCTGCATGACCCACGTTCTCTTGACATGCAGCTCATGGACTGATATCCTGACATTTTCCTTTAGAATGTTCTGGTATAATTCAGAATTCATTGTCCCATCAATGATGGCAAGTCATCCTGGGCCAGATGCAGCCAAACAGGTCCAAACCATGATACCATCACCATCGTGTTTCACAGATGGTATGAGGTTTTTATTCTGGAAATGCTCCAAACATAATGCTTCTCATTTAACCAAAAAAGCTCTATTTTGGACTAATCTGTCCACAAAACATTGTTTCAATAGCCTTCTGACTTAGCCAGGTGATCTTTAGGCAACTGCAGATGGGTAGCAATGTTCTTTTTTGAGAGCGGCGGCTTTCTCCTTGAACTCATGCTATGCACACCATTGTTGTTCAGTGTCTTCCTGATGGTGAACTCATGAACATTAACATTGACTAATGTAAGAAAGGCCTTCAGTTACTTAGAGGTTACCTTGGGTTCCTTTGTGACCTTGCAAACTAGTATACACCTTCCTTTTGGTGTGATCTTTGTTGGTCGACCACTCCTGGGGAGGGTAATAATGGTCTGAAATTTCCTCCATTTGTACACAATTTGTGTGACTGTTGATTGGTGAAGTCCAAACTCTTTAGAGATGGTTTTGTAACCTTCTCCAGGCTGGTAATCATTAACAACTCTTCTTCTGAGGTCCTCAGAAATCTCCTTGTGCATGGCAGGATACACTCCCACAAATATGTGTTGTGAACAATGAACATCAGACTTTGCTATATCCCTGTTCTTTTAGGTTGTCCACTCGCACCTGATCGTCATCCCATAGATTGAAAATACCTGACTGTTAATTTCATCTTCAAAATATCTGCTAAGGCTAAAGGTTCACATACTTTGCCACTCAGATATGTGATATTGGATAATTTTCCTCAATAAAAAAAAAAATGAGCATGGCTAATTTTTATGTCTAATTTGTTTGATTTGGTTCTTGTTAACTTATAGGACTGTTGTGGAAATTTGAGGTAGTTTTAGGCCAAATTTCAGCAGAAATATAGAACATTCTGAAGGGTTCACAAACTTCCAAGCACCACTGTATAGAAGCAGAGCGGTATTCAGTGACTGCTCATGGCAAAGGGCCTTGCGATGGTGTAGGTGGCACAGTGTAGAGGTTAGCATCCCGAGGCAAGCCTGCAACGTCCAGATGATAATCAGATTCTTACACCACAACAACCTCAACACAAGAAGAACATACTGAGACAGCAATATTTCTGGATGTTCATTTCAAAAACACAGTAACAATTCCTGGGACCAAAACATTCCATGTTTTCATACCTATAGCATCCACTACAGAAATATTTGTGAAGATGTCTTCCTTCTCACATAATTCATTGGAACAGAAGGTGACAACGTCCCAAGGAAAGCTCACACTTGCTGACATCACAAGGTACAGATGTGTCCTCATACATCTTTGCCGAGGTCGCGCCAATCAGTCCCTCTTAGCAAGCCAGATCGCGTGAGAATATTCTAGCGTCAGGCATCTTTTTGAGTATGTTTTTTTGCCGAATATGCATCTTAGTCACAACACAGCGCAACTTGGATGCTCAAAGAAACTGGATTTTTTTGGTATGTTCAGGCGCTCATATTTAATTATAAACTATTATATCAAAACGAGATATTTCTATATATATCTAGCAGCAATATGTCAATTTGTGTCTGTGTGGACACAAATAAATATAAATGAGTGCTAGAACGTAGTATGCTCCCCATTACCCATTAATCCATATCTGCACAAGGAAACTGTCATGATTAATGTGACATATGACACTTGTATATCTGTGTGTGACTGAGTCTCTGAATCTGTATACAAAGTTCTACAATGAATGTAGCAGCTGCAGCTTTTTTTCCAGTACAAGTTCTGTTCTGCTCCATTTACGTTACAGACTCAGTCACACACAATATACAAGTGTCATAGATCACAATGTGTTGGGACTAAGAAGCATTTTCTGCAAAACATATGGCCGGTGTTAGCACGGTGACTGCACGGGTCCTAACTCCATCAGGGCGAATGTACACCCTTTCTGAAATGGAAATACTAAACACAAATGAAGCCGTCAGCCAGTTTGACCCCATCCAGTAGCAACATCCATCTAGGGCAGCAGCACCAAATGGTAATGATCTGTAGTGAGCTTTCTTATAATATGTGAAAGACATAAAATATTAAAATGATCTCAAAAGTTTTACATATATTAGTAGTCACATACTGTATCATTGTACATAATACACATCAAAGGGATTATTTAAGGCGATAAATCAAAGGTAATGAACAGCCCTAGATAGTTTTCATTTTATTTTAACAAACTGAAGTGAAACCTCTTGTAGCAGATGATCCCATCATGACCCCAAAATAAAACTTTGGGTTTTATGAAAATCCTTTGAGGGTTTTTTTTCCCAAAATGTTAACATTAGATAAGGAGAGTGCCTGACTGGGCACGATATCTATATAAGAGGCTGGTAATTTTGTGATTGGTTAAAGAAGGTCAATTGTTGCTAGGCAGATCAGAGTTTTGAGTGAGTGATAATTGGATAGGGCCAGCCTATCGGTGAGTGTAGGGGAGGTGTTTAGTACATGTAAGGTAGAAACTTCCAGAGTGCTTCCTCTTGTCGTCTGGAAGCCCACCCACCCGCCCTATTGGCTCACTAATTTGGCCCTTTTCAATTTGGCTTACTATTATCTTTCTTTCAGACTTAGTGGGCGGGAAGGCGCTACTGGCCAGCGGTCACTTGTAGCATAAGTGGTGTTGTGGGGCACTTACCCCTTTTGAAGGACGGCGAGTGTGTCCTGCCCGTGTGGGGGGGCGAGGGGCGCTTCCTTGGGGAGCGTCCTCACTCTGCTATAGGAAGGGGTGGTGAGACCTTCGCAGCACAGGTTATGCTGATATATATAGATGGGGCGTTTCAGTCGCACCCATGGCAGTTGGGGCGTTTAGTCGCCGCCATTTTGTAAGATCGTGACTAGAGCTGGTTAGTGGTAGTGTTTTCCTGGCCACCCACTACGAGTGAGGTCATTCCAATTAATAAATTCAATGACCATTTAATCCAACGCAGTTGTGTCCGTGTCGTTATTTTTAGTTGATAAGCTAGCTTAAAGTGTATAGTTAATGTCAAGCACAATAATTGAATAGACGCCTTATAGCTATTTGAGAAAAAAATAAATAAATAAAAAAAAAAAAATATATATATATATATATATAAAAATAAAATGTTTTCATTTGTATTGAAACATAGTGCTGTGTTATACTGTACATCATGAGAAAGTCCATACAAACAGGTTTAAGACGAGACCTAGCCCAACTCTCTAGCTCAATTAGGTGAGCTGCAAATGCAATAAAAAAAAATTAATAGCAAATTTTTAGTTACAAAAAATTGCAGCTATAAAGGCATATAACTTAAAAACCAGTGTACATAACAGCCTAAGATTTTGGGGTTTTCCCTACACCCATGGCAGCATTTATTATACCAAATGTAATTGAAATTAGAGATTGTAATATTAGAATTATTTTGAAAACTGTGTTGATTTGATGTGGAATTACCCGATTAGCAACTCTGCAAATATATAAGCATTGTGCTTCCAGATATAGGGCCGCCGCCTTATTCAGGTTTGTTCAGTGGTGCCGAGAGTGGGGGAGAGGGTACAAATTACTGGGACCCAGGTCTGATGGAGGGGCCCAATGGGAGGCCCCGGGCCCCTTTACCTGGCAGCACCAGCTGCAGCTCTTCTCCTCAGCCCAGCACACACTGCAGTGTGGCCATGGAGGCGCTTAAACTACAATTTTTTTTCCAGTATTTTTTTCTAAGGGTGCATGACCACGCCTCCCATGATTAGGCCACACCCCCTGGAAAAGTACCTGGGCCCAGACAAGCTCTCTACTGCCCTGGGTTTGTTAGCAAACCCCCCCAAAAAAACACACTAATGGGCAAAACCATATGCACTGCAGGTGGGGCAGATGTAACATGTGCAGAGAGAGAGTTAGATTTGGGTGGGGTGTGTTCAAACTGAAATCTAAATTGCAGTGTAAAAATAAAGCAGCCAGTATTTACCCTGCACAGAAACAAAATAACCCACCCAAATCTAACTCTCTCTGCACATGTTACATCTGCCCCACCTGCAGTGCACATGGTTTTGCCCATTAGTGTGCTTTTTTGGTTTGCTAACAAACCTGAATAACCCCCATATTGTTTTATCTGCAGAGACCTACAATATTATCAGCTATCCTGTCGTGGCCAGAGTCTAGAGATGAGCGCCTGAAATTTTTCGGGTTTTGTGTTTTGGTTTTGGGTTCGGTTCCGCGGCCGTGTTTTGGGTTCGAACGCGTTTTGGCAAAACCTCACCGAATTTTTTTTGTCGGATTCGGGTGTGTTTTGGATTCGGGTGTTTTTTTCAAAAAACACTAAAAAACAGCTTAAATCATAGAATTTGGGGGTCATTTTGATCCCAAAGTATTATTAACCTCAAAAACCATAATTTACACTCATTTTCAGTCTATTCTGAATACCTCACACCTCACAATATTATTTTTAGTCCTAAAATTTGCACCGAGGTCGCTGTGTGAGTAAGATAAGCGACCCTAGTGGCCGACACAAACACCGGGCCCATCTAGGAGTGGCACTGCAGTGTCACGCAGGATGTCCCTTCCAAAAAACCCTCCCCAAACAGCACATGACGCAAAGAAAAAAAGAGGCGCAATGAGGTAGCTGTGTGAGTAAGATTAGCGACCCTAGTGGCCGACACAAACACCGGGCCCATCTAGGAGTGGCACTGCAGTGTCACGCAGGATGGCCCTTCCAAAAAACCCTCCCCAAACAGCACATGACGCAAAGAAAAAAAGAGGCACAATGAGGTAGCTGTGTGAGTAAGATTAGCGACCCTAGTGGCCGACACAAACACCGGGCCCATCTAGGAGTGGCACTGCAGTGTCACGCAGGATGTCCCTTCCAAAAAACCCTCCCCAAACAGCACATGACGCAAAGAAAAAAAGAGGCGCAATGAGGTAGCTGTGTGAGTAAGATTAGCGACCCTAGTGGCCGACACAAACACCGGGCCCATCTAGGAGTGGCACTGCAGTGTCACGCAGGATGTCCCTTCCAAAAAACCCTCCCCAAACAGCACATGACGCAAAGAAAAAAAGAGGCGCAATGAGGTAGCTGACTGTGTGAGTAAGATTAGCGACCCTAGTGGCCGACACAAACACCGGGCCCATTTAGGAGTGGCACTGCAGTGTCACGCAGGATGTCCCTTCCAAAAAACCCTCCCCAATCAGCACATGATGCAAAGAAAAAGGTTAGGTGGTATACAATTATGGACGGACTGCCTGCCGAGTGCAGACACAGAGGTAGCCACAGCCGTGAACTACCGTACTGTACTGTGTCTGCTGCTAATATAGACTGGTTGATAAAGAGATGTCGTAGTAGTATGTATGTATAAAGAAGAAAAAAAAACCACGGTTAGGTGGTATACAATTATGGACGGACTGCCTGCCGAGTGCAGACACAGAGGTAGCCACAGCCGTGAACTACCGTACTGTGTCTGCTGCGACTGGATGATAAATGATATAAAAAATATATATATATCACTACTGCAGCCGGACAGGTATATATTATATATTATATAATGACGGACCTGCTGGACACTGTCTGTCAGCAGAATGAGTTTTATTTTTATAGAATAAAAAAAACAACAACACACAAGTGAAGTCACACGACGAGTGTTTAACTTTTTCAGGCAATCACAATATAAGTATACTACTATACTGGTGGTCAGTGTGGTCAGGTCACTGGTCAGTCACACTGGCAGTGGCACTCCTGCAGCAAAAGTGTGCACTGTTTAATTTTAATATAATATTATGTACTCCTGGCTCCTGCTATAACCTATAACTGGCACTGCAGTGCTCCCCAGTCTCCCCCACAATTATAAGCTGTGTGAGCTGAGCAGTCAGACAGATATATAATATATATAGATGATGCAGCACACTGGGCTGAGCCTGAGCAGTGCACACAGATATGGTATGTGACTGAGTCACTGTGTGTATCGCTTTTTTCAGGCAGAGAACGGATATATTAAATAAACTGCACTGTCTGGTGGTCACTCACTATATAATATTATGTACTCCTGGCTCCTGCTATAACCTATAACTGGCACTGCAGTTAGAGATGAGCGCCTGAAATTTTTCGGGTTTTGTGTTTTGGTTTTGGGTTCGGTTCCGCGGCCGTGTTTTGGGTTCGAACGCGTTTTGGCAAAACCTCACCGAATTTTTTTTGTCGGATTCGGGTGTGTTTTGGATTCGGGTGTTTTTTTCAAAAAACACTAAAAAACAGCTTAAATCATAGAATTTGGTGGTCATTTTGATCCCAAAGTATTATTAACCTCAAAAACCATAATTTACACTCATTTTCAGTCTATTCTGAATACCTCACACCTCACAATATTATTTTTAGTCCTAAAATTTGCACCGAGGTCGCTGTGTGAGTAAGATAAGCGACCCTAGTGGCCGACACAAACACCGGGCCCATCTAGGAGTGGCACTGCAGTGTCACGCAGGATGTCCCTTCCAAAAAACCCTCCCCAAACAGCACATGACGCAAAGAAAAAAAGAGGCGCAATGAGGTAGCTGTGTGAGTAAGATTAGCGACCCTAGTGGCCGACACAAACACCGGGCCCATCTAGGAGTGGCACTGCAGTGTCACGCAGGATGGCCCTTCCAAAAAACCCTCCCCAAACAGCACATGACGCAAAGAAAAAAAGAGGCGCAATGAGGTAGCTGTGTGAGTAAGATTAGCGACCCTAGTGGCCGGCACAAACACCGGGCCCATCTAGGAGTGGCACTGCAGTGTCACGCAGGATGGCCCTTCCAAAAAAACCTCCCCAAACAGCACATGACGCAAAGAAAAAAAGAGGCGCAATGAGGTAGCTGTGTGAGTAAGATTAGCGACCCTAGTGGCCGACACAAACACCGGGCCCATCTAGGAGTGGCACTGCAGTGTCACGCAGGATGGCCCTTCCAAAAAACCCTCCCCAAACAGCACATGACGCAAAGAAAAAAAGAGGCGCAATGAGGTAGCTGTGTGAGTAAGATTAGCGACCCTAGTGGCCGACACAAACACCGGGCCCATCTAGGAGTGGCACTGCAGTGTCACGCAGGATGTCCCTTCCAAAAAACCCTCCCCAAACAGCACATGACGCAAAGAAAAAAAGAGGCTTTTTACTGATATTTGGTGTTTTGGATTTGACATGCTCTGTACTATGACATTGGGCATCGGCCTTGGCAGACGACGTTGCTGGCATTTCATCGTCTCGGCCATGACTAGTGGCAGCAGCTTCAGCACGAGGTGGAAGTGGATCTTGATCTTTCCCTAATTTTGGAACCTCAACATTTTTGTTCTCCATATTTTAATAGGCACAACTAAAAGGCACCTCAGGTAAACAATGGAGATGGATGGATTGGATACTAGTATACAATTATGGACGGGCTGCCGAGTGCCGACACAGAGGTAGCCACAGCCGTGAACTACCGCACTGTACTGTGTCTGCTGCTAATATATAGACTGGTTGATAAAGAGATAGTATACTCGTAACTAGTATGTATGTATAAAGAAAGAAAAAAAAACCACGGTTAGGTGGTATATACAATTATGGACGGGCTGCCGAGTGCCGACACAGAGGTAGCCACAGCCGTGAACTACCGCACTGTACTGTGTCTGCTGCTAATATATAGACTGGTTGATAAAGAGATAGTATACTCGTAACTAGTATGTATGTATAAAGAAAGAAAAAAAAACCACGGTTAGGTGGTATATACAATTATGGACGGGCTGCCGAGTGCCGACACAGAGGTAGCCACAGCCGTGAACTACCGCACTGTACTGTGTCTGCTGCTAATATATAGACTGGTTGATAAAGAGATAGTATACTCGTAACTAGTATGTATGTATAAAGAAAGAAAAAAAAACCACGGTTAGGTGGTATATACAATTATGGACGGGCTGCCGAGTGCCGACACAGAGGTAGCCACAGCCGTGAACTACCGCACTGTACTGTGTCTGCTGCTAATATATAGACTGGTTGATAAAGAGATAGTATACTCGTAACTAGTATGTATGTATAAAGAAAGAAAAAAAAACCACGGTTAGGTGGTATATACAATTATGGACGGGCTGCCGAGTGCCGACACAGAGGTAGCCACAGCCGTGAACTACCGCACTGTACTGTGTCTGCTGCTAATATATAGACTGGTTGATAAAGAGATAGTATACTCGTAACTAGTATGTATGTATAAAGAAAGAAAAAAAAACCACGGTTAGGTGGTATATACAATTATGGACGGGCTGCCGAGTGCCGACACAGAGGTAGCCACAGCCGTGAACTACCGCACTGTACTGTGTCTGCTGCTAATATATAGACTGGTTGATAAAGAGATAGTATACTCGTAACTAGTATGTATGTATAAAGAAAGAAAAAAAAACCACGGTTAGGTGGTATATACAATTATGGACGGGCTGCCGAGTGCCGACACAGAGGTAGCCACAGCCGTGAACTACCGCACTGTACTGTGTCTGCTGCTAATATAGACTGGTTGATAAAGAGATAGTATACTACTAATATTATATATACTGGTGGTCAGGTCACTGGTCACTAGTCACACTGGCAGTGGCACTCCTGCAGCAAAAGTGTGCACTGTTTAATTTTAATATAATATTATGTACTCCTGGCTCCTGCTATAACCTATAACTGGCACTGCAGTAGTGCTCCCCAGTCTCCCCCACAATTATAAGCTGTGTGAGCTGAGCAGTCAGACAGATATATAATATATATAGATGATGCAGCACACTGGCCTGAGCCTGAGCAGTGCACACAGATATGGTATGTGACTGACTGAGTCACTGTGTGTATCGCTTTTTTCAGGCAGAGAACGGATATATTAAATAAACTGCACTGTGTGTCTGGTGGTCACTCACTATATAATATATTATGTACTCCTGGCTCCTGCTATAACCTATAACTGGCACTGCAGTAGTGCTCCCCAGTCTCCCCCACAATTATAAGCTGTGTGAGCTGAGCAGTCAGACAGATATATATAATATTATATATAGATAATAGATGATGCAGCACACTGGCCTGAGCCTGAGCAGTGCACACAGATATGGTATGTGACTGACTGAGTCACTGTGTGTATCGCTTTTTTCAGGCAGAGAACGGATTATAAAGTAAACTGCACTGTCCTCACTAGTAAACTCTCTCCACTCAGTCTCTACACTTCTACAGTAACAGTACTCCTCCTAGTCAGCTCCAGTAAATCTCTCTCAGTCTCTTATAATCTAAATGGAGAGGACGCCAGCCACGTCCTCTCCCTATCAATCTCAATGCACGTGTGAAAATGGCGGCGACGCGCGGCTCCTTATATAGAATCCGAGTCTCGCGATAGAATCCGAGCCTCGCGAGAATCCGACAGCGTCATGATGACGTTCGGGCGCGCTCGGGTTAACCGAGCAAGGCGGGAAGATCCGAGTCGCTCGGACCCGTGAAAAAAAACATGAAGTTCTGGCGGGTTCGGATTCAGAGAAACCGAACCCGCTCATCTCTAACTGCAGTGCTCCCCAGTCTCCCCCACAATTATAAGCTGTGTGAGCTGAGCAGTCAGACAGATATATAATATATATAGATGATGCAGCACACTGGGCTGAGCCTGAGCAGTGCACACAGATATGGTATGTGACTGAGTCACTGTGTGTATCGCTTTTTTCAGGCAGAGAACGGATATATTAAATAAACTGCACTGTCTGGTGGTCACTCACTAGTAAACTCTCTGCACTCTCTACACTTCTACAGTACTCCTCCTAGTCCTAAGCTCCAGTAAATCTCTCTCTCTTATAATCTAAATGGAGAGGACGCCAGCCACGTCCTCTCACTATCAATCTCAATGCACGTGTGAAAATGGCGGCGACGCGCGGCTCCTTATATAGAATCCGAGTCTCGCGAGAATCCGACAGCGTCATGATGACGTTCGGGCGCGCTCGGGTTAACCGAGCAAGGCGGGAGGATCCGAGTCTGCTCGGACCCGTGAAAAAAACCATGAAGTTCGGGCGGGTTCGGATTCAGAGAAACCGAACCCGCTCATCTCTAGGCCAGACCTGAGAATGCTACGTGACAGCACAATGTAGGTGAGCGAGTAATTCCCTTACTGATAACCTGGGAGGGATGGACGTGGAATCGATATGTCGTTAACAAGATGCAGCAACGGAAACAAGATTAAAGGGACACTCACTCGCGAGCTAATACTGACTTCTGACTATAGACGTTGGGTGATGGAACGGACAGGTTTGGGGCTGTTAGACTAATACAGAATATACCAGGCTGGGTGTTTCCTCTACAACACAGGTTCTCAAACTCGGTCCTCAGGACCCCACACGGTGCATGTTTTTCAGATCTCCTTACAGAATTACAAGTGAAATACTTAGCCCCACCTGTGGACCTTTTAAAATGTGTCAGTGAGTAATTAATACATCTGTGCACCTGCTGGGTTACCTGCAAAACATGCACTGTGTGGGATAATGGGGACCGAGTTTGAGAACCTATGCTCTACAACACTCTGATTATCAGCCGTATACACAGCGTACCACACTGCATGCGGCTGTTATTATAGCGCTACAGGTCACTGATCTCCGGGAGGTGTCACAGTGTCACCACACTGACCTAGTTCTAAGGTAACATTTATTTAGCTAAATGATTCTATTTCCCGGCATTAGCAGCTGACACAGACGGCGTCCTGCCCCTTCCAGCAACATTATTACAGGACAAAGGTCTGTTTTATAGCTGCTAATGTTACAATGCCGTGATCATCGGCTGCAGGTCCGTTATCTCAGTCACCGCCTGACGCACCGCGCGCTGAGCCCCTGGGCACACAATATACAGTCATTTCATGTAACAATCAAAGTGCCATAAGAAAAAGAATGATTCTGCCGCTCACCCAGCTCGGGGTACAAACCTTCTTTTTTCATTCCCGCTCGGAAACACTTTCGCAGGCGGCAGTAGCGACATTGGTTTCTTTTGTCTTTGTCTACGATGCATTGTCTGCTGAACCTGGGAGGAGAGAGAGGCGTTATCATCCCATGTCGCCGTTCTGCGGTCTTACAGTACAAATACAATACAGCGCTGCATTATAGGACTGAGGCTATATAAATAATAATAATATCCTAGTAAATATATTATTATGATGATCATTAGTGTTAGCATTTAGTTATATGGTCCCACAGCACCGTACAGTGCAATGATACAAGACAGGGAAAACAAAGCAATAAAATAACCTGGTGATCAGCGTACATAGATATATAGAGAGAGCAGTGCAATCATGAGTGTCTGCAGGCCACAGTGAGGCATGGTGGAGGTGCCTTATATTTCAGCAAATGGACATGGGGATTTGGCCAGGATAAATGGTGTCTTCAATGCTGAGAAATATAGGCAAGTACTTATCCATCGTGCAATACCATCAGGGAGGCGTCTGATTGGCTCTAAATTTATTCTGCAGCAGGACAACGACCCCAAACATACGGCCAAAAAAATCCTGGAAGTGATGATATGGCCCCCACAGAGCCTCGATCTCAACATCATGGAGTCTGTCTGGATTTACATGAAGAGACAGAAGGATGTGAGCAGGGCTACATCCACAGGAGGTCTGTGGTTAGTTCTCCAAGATGTTTGGAACAACCTCCCTGCTCAGTTCCTCTAAAAACTGTGTGCAAGTGTACCTAGAAGAATTGATGCTGTTCTGAAGGCAAAGGGTGGTCACACCAAATATTGATTTGATTTAGATTTATCTTCTGTTCATTCAATTTGCATTGTGTTAATTGATCAAAATGAACACCTCTATTTTTAAAAGCGTAGTTACTTTGCAGCATTTTTTCCACACCTATATTACCACAATACTGTTTTGTCACTAGAATGCTCTCTGTATTATTTAGAGCACACTTGAATGCTCTCTGTATTGTTTAGAGCTCACTAGAATGCACAGTGTATTGTTTACTGCTCACCAGAATGCTCTCGGTATTGTTTAGAGCTTACTAGAATGTTCTCTGTATTGTTTAGAGCTCACCCGTATGTTCTCCGCAGTGAACCGTGGTGGGATGGGGCTGGTGACTTTTGTACTTATCTATAGCTCCTTGACATGACAATTTGTAGCATATTCATTGTCACTCGGCTTTTGCTTTGCCTGTTTCCACTGTATATTGCTAGTAACTCGCACTACTAGCTTTTGTTTATGCCCCAGTCTGTGGTGACAATTTCTCCATAATGACCTCACATGAATAAGAATGACAGGAGGGCTATTGTGGAGGGAAGCAAATGGCGCAAGAAAACAGTGTGACGTGTTTATATCGGGCAGAGCTTTTTTGCACCAGCGTTATAAGGAGCTATTAGTGTCTTATTGCTGCACCTGGGGAAACGTCACGTGACCTGGCCAACGTCAGCCGCAGCGAATCAGGCAGAGAATAGGTGTGTAGCGAGGAGTGCAGTAACTATTTCAATGCACTTATTTCTAGGACACAGCTAGGGGTTCCGTTATTAAGACACATAGGGGGAAATTCAAATGTTTGAAAAGTCGGTTGGGTGTCTGTTTTTTCCTGTCTATTAGATAGGAGAAAACAGACTCCCAACTGACTTTTCAAACATTTGAATTCCCCCCACATAATATTATACATCTTCACAGCACTAAGCTACTTCTCGCCTATAGGCTGTATGGCACAGTCACTGGGATAAATTTGGTATAGTTTGCTGCGCTGTGAGTGAAAAAAATGCTGCTCAGGTTGTTTGTTGGTGCTTTCTGGAATTTTTGTTAAACCGAGCGCTTGTGTGTGTTGCTACCTGGTGTTGTATGGAAAATGCTTAATGTAATATAATGTAAATAAAAATAAAAAAACAAAAAACAGCTTTAAAAAATTAGAATAGAAATAAAATTAAAATAAAAGTAAAGATAAAATAAAAAACAATGGGGAAGGGGAGGGAGGGGGGGGGGTAAAGTGCAATGTTTACAGCTCCTTTCAGAGTAATTGGTTGGGAGCTTGGGGACACTTTATCGAAGGGCAAAGTTTTTTAGGGTGTAACTGTCCCTGACTTACCCTATTATTTAAGTGCGAGCGTGGCTGGAGGTTCTTGTATGTGGTGGCAGTAATCAGGCTGGTGGGCGGGCTGGCCTCTCTCCTGCTTGGTAAGCTGTAACTGCCCTCCTTCTTCCTCCTCCTGCTGGCCGCACTTTAGCCGCTACTCCGTCTTCTCCGCCGCAACCAGAAGTTCGGGTCCTTACTTCCGGTATTACGAACGCTGGCGGCGACGGAGTAAGTGTCCTTGCAGTTGCTTCTAATCTTCTCCAACGCGTTTCGAATCCAAATCGGATTCTTTCTCAAGGAGATGTTGAAGTCTTTCCAATCGGAAAGACTTCAACATCTCCTTGAGAAAGAATCCGATTAAATAATAGGGTAAGTCAGGGACAGTTACACCCTAAAAAACTTTGCCCTTCGATAAAGTGTCCCCAAGCTCCCAACCAATTACTATGAAAGGAGCTGTAAACATTGCACTTTACCCCCCCCTCCCTCCCCTTCCCCATTGTTTTTTATTTTATCTTTACGTTTATTTTAATTTTATTTCTATTCTAATTTTTTAAAGCTGTTTTTTGTTTTTTATTTTTATTTTTATTTACATTATATTACATTAAGCATTTTCCATACAACACCAGGTAGCAACACACACAAGCGCTCGGTTTAACAAAAAATCCAGAAAGCACAGTCACTGGGATAATGGGCGACGCACAAGCACACGTTCCCACAGCTGTGGAACTGGGTCTGATGGGAAGTGTATTACCCAGAAACATGAAAGTATATAAAAGGACCAGCGTATACTGGACTGCTATATATGAGATCAGCATGAGACCTGTGTGAAAGTGCGGCCCATCCTAGAACGATGCAGAAGCTGCCAGCTGTCCTCCATTCTCAGCTGGAGATGTGTAGTTGGAAAACGTTGCCCCTGGGTTTTACTGATGACCTTGGCTCGGTCCCTGGTCTTGGTTCTCAGTAACTGCACTTATTCCTACTACGGCTAAGAGTATTTAAAGGAGATAAAACACAAACCCTATTGATAGCACAACTTGGGGGCTGTCAGATGGTGACCCATTGTGATAGTAATAGGGTGAGACATTTGATGTGGTAAGCTATTTATACGGAATAGTTGTGTATAGGGAGGCTGAGGCGCTATGTAGTAACCCAACGTGTCCCAGGACTTTTACCATGCAGAAGTGGGTCAGGCATGGTCAGAACTACGAGGAGATCTATTACGGTATCTGGATGATAGATCTGCACTGACTAAATAGACAGTCAATAGGTCGACACCATACGGTCAACATGGTGAAAAGGTCGACAGGTAAAAGGTAAACAGACATATGGGGGTAAATTTACTAAGGTGTGAGATTTTTAGAACTGGTGATGTTGCCCATGGCAACCAATCAGATTCTACTTACCATTTATCTAGCTGCTTCTAGCAGATAATAGATATAATCTGATTGGTTGCTATGGGCAACATCACCAGTTCTAAAAAATCTCCCACCTTAGTAAATTTACCCCATGGTCAACACAATTTTTTCGGGGGTTTCACATATTTTTCAACTTTTGCTTGCTTTACCATCCACGTGGACTACGAATGGGAATAGTAACCTGTGCCGAGCGCAGCTGTAGTGGGGCGAGGCACCTTGCCCGAAGCGAGCCCGCAAGGGTCTACATTTGCTATAATTGTGGTCTCATATCATGAAACATAGAAAATGACACCAAAAAGCCTTCTAAAACGTGGTGACCTTTTCTGTGTTGACCATTTCAAGGTTGACATTTTCGACACTGTCGACCTTTTCTAATGTCAAATGAGCATGCTGGTCCTGGTGTCGTACACTCATTCTGAATCACCACTATTCTCTCACATAAAATTGTTTTGTGCTGGTCCTGGTGTCTCAAACTCACACTGTATCACCATTATTCCCTCACACATTGGTGGTCATTCCGAGTTGTTCGCTCTGTAATTTTCTTCGCATCGCAACGATTTTCCGCTAATTGCGCATGCGCAATGTTCGCACTGCGACTGCGCCAAGTAAATTTGCTATGAAGATTGGTATTTTACTCACGGCATTACGAGGTTTTTTCTTCGTTCTGGAGATCGGAGTGTGATTGACAGGAAGTGGGTGTTTCTGGGCGGAAACTGGCCGTTTTATGGGAGTGTGTGAAAAAACGCTACCGTTTCTGGGAAAAACGCGGGAGTGGCTGGAGAAACGGAGGAGTGTCTGGGCGAACGCTGGGTGTGTTTGTGACGTCAAACCAGGAACGACAAGCACTGAACTGATCGCACTGGAAGAGTAAGTCTCGAGCTACTCAGAAACTGCACAGAAAAGTCTTTTCGCAATATTGCGAATCTTTCGTTCGCAATTTTGATAAACTAAGATTCACTCCCAGTAGGCGGCGGCTTAGCGTGTGCAATGCTGCTAAAAGCAGCTTGCGAGCGAACAACTCGGAATGAGGGCCATTGTTCTGCGCTGGTCTGGTGACGTACACTCATTCTGTATCACCATTATTCCCTCACACATTGTTCTGCGCTGGTCTGGTGTCGTACACTCATTCTGTATCACCATTATTCTCTCACATAAAATTGTTTTGTGCTAGTCCTGGTGTCTTACACTCAAACTAGATCACCATCATTCCCTCAAACAAACTGTTCTGTGCTGGACCTGGTGTTTCAGTCTCACACTGTATCACCATTATTCCCTCACACAAACATTGGCCCTCATTCCGAGTTGTTCGCTCGCTAGCTGCTTTTAGCAGCAGTGCACACGTTAGGCCGCCGCCCTCTGGGAGTGTATCTTAGCTTAGCAGAAGTGCGAACGAAAGGTTAGCAGAACTGCTCTTAAAGATTTTCATGCAGTTTCTGAGCAGCTCCAGACCTACTCCTAGCTTGCGATCACCTCAGTCAGTTTAGTTCCTGTTTTAACGTCACAAACACGCCCTGCGTTCGGCCAGCCACTCCCCCGTTTCCCCAGGCACGCCTGCGTTTTCACCTGACACGCCTGCGTTTTTTAGCACACTCCCGGAAAATGCTCAGTTACCACCCAGAAACACCCACTTCCTGTCAATCACTCACCGATCAACAGAGCGACTGAAAAGCGTTGCACGCCCCTGTGTAAAATTGCATAGTTTTGTGTGAAATTACTTGGCACGTGCGCCCTGCGGCCCATACGCATGCGCAGAACAGACGATTTTTAGCCTGATCGCTATGCTGCGAAAAACGTCAGCGAGCGATCAAGTCGGAATGAGGGCCATTGTTCCATGCTGCCCTGGTGTCTCTCACTCACACTGTATCACCATTGTTCCTTCACACAAACACTGTTCAGTGCTGCCCTGGTGTCTCACGCTCGACTGTATCACCATTTTTCCCTTACGCAAACACTATTCTGTGCTGGTCCTCCTGATGTCTCACACTCACACTGTATCACCATTATTTTCTCATACAAACATTGTTCCATGCTAGTCCTGGTGTATCACACTGTCACTGTTATTCCCTCACACATTGGGGTCATTCCGAACTGATCGCACGCTAGCTATTTTTTGCAGTGCTGCGATCAGGTCAAAACTCGGCAAAACTGCGCATGCGTATGCACCGCAATGCACAGGCACATCGTACGGATGCAGAGTGGAACGGTGCTGGGCGATGGATTTAACAAAGAATCCATTTGCACAGCCGATCGCAAGAAAATTGACAGGAACAGGGCGTTTATGGGTGTCAACTGACCGTTTTCAGGGAGTGGTTGGAAAAACGCAGGCGTGTCCAAGCATTTGCAGGGCGGGTGTATGACGTCAATTCCGGGACCGGACAGGCTGAAGTGATCGCAGCGGCTGAGTAAGTCCAGACCTACTCAGAAACTGCACAAACTGTTTTTGTACCGCTCGGCTGCACATGCGATCGCACACTTGCAAAGCGAAAATACACTCCCCCATAGGCGGCGACTATCTGATTGCAGCGCTACAAAAACTAACTAGCGAGCGATCAACTTGTAACGACCCCCATTGTTCTGTGCTGGTCCTATCACCATTACACCCTCACACAAACACTGTTCCGTGATGCCGTGATGTCTCACACTCGTACTGTAGCACCATTATTCTCTGACACAAACACTGATCCATGCTGGACCTGGTGTCTCACACTGTATCACCATTTTTCTCTCACACATTGGTGGTCATTCCGAGTTGTTCGCTCGTTGACGATTTTCACTATGCTGCGAGTTGTTGCTAACTGCGCATGCGCATGGTACGCAGAGCGCATGCACTAAGTTATTTTACACAAAACAGTAGATTTGCTGGTGTTCGAACGACGATTTTCAGTCGCACTGCTGATCGGTGAATGATTGACAGGAAAGGGGCGTTTCTGGGTGGTAACTGAGCGTTTTCCGGGAGTGTGCTAAATAAAACGCAGGCATGTCAGGGAAAAACGCGGGAGTGTCTGGAGAAACGGGGAAACGGGGGAGTGGCTGGCCGAACGCAGGGCGTGTTTGTGACGTCAAACCAGGAACTAAACGGACTGGGCTGATCGCAATCTAGGAGTAGGTCTGGAGCTACTCAGAAACTGCAAAGAATTATTTAGTAGCAAATCTGCTAATCTTTCGTTCGCTATTCTGCTAAGCTAAGATACACTCCCAGAGGGCGGCGGCCTAGCGTGTGCACTGCTGCTAAAAGCAGCTAGCGAGCGAACAACTCAGAATGAGGGCCAATGTCTAGTCCTGAGGTCTCACACTGTATCACCATTATTCCTCACACATTGGTGGTCATTCCGAGTTGTTCGCTCGTTACCGATTTTAGCTATGCTGCGATTTGTTGCTAACTGCGCATGCGCTAAGTTATTTTACACAAAACTTAGTAGATTTGCTGGTGTTCGAACGACTATTTTCAGTCACACTGCTGAACGGTGAATGATTGACAGGAAAGGGGCGTTTCTGGGTGGTAACTGAGCGTTTTCCGGGAGTGTGCTAAAAAACGAGTTTTATGGTAAGAACTTACCCTTGTTAAAACTCTTTCTGCGAGGTACACTGGGCTCCACAAGTCTGGACAATGGAGGTGTAGAGTAGGATCTTGATCCGATGCACCAACAGGCTCAAAGCTTTGACTGTTCCCAGAATGCACAGCGCCGCCTCCTATATCACCCCGCCTCCCAGCACAGGAGCTCAGTTTAGTTAACCAGCCCAATGCAGTAGCAGGAAAAGAGACGACAACAGTTAGTAGCCACATACACCACACTCTCACGACAAGAGAAGTGTCAGCGGCTAATGCCATACCAACCCAAAGAAGCTAAGTGCGTCAGGGTGGGCGCCTTGTGGAGCCCAGTGTACCTCGCAGAAAGAGATTTAACAAGGGTAAGTTCTTACCATAAAACTCGTTTTCTGCTGCGGGATACACTGGGCTCCACAAGTTTGGACAATGGGGATGTCCTAAAGCGGTTCCTTATGGGAGGGGACGCACTGTAGCTGGCACAAGAACCCGGCGTCCAAAGGAAGCATCCTGGGAAGCGGCAGTATCGAAGGCATAGAACCTTATGAACGTGTTCCCGGAGGACCACGTAGCCGCCTTGCACAATTGATCAAGGGTCGCACCACGTTCGGCCGCCCAAGAAGGTCCAACAGACCGAGTAGAATGGGCCGTAATATGAACAGGAGCTGACAGACCAGCCTTCACATAAGCATGCTCAATCACCATTCTAATCCACCTGGCCAGGGTCTGCCACGTTTGTGAAATCCAAACAAAACAAAGAGAGAATCAGACTTTCGAATAGAAGCAGTTCTCTTCACATAGATACGGAGAGCCCGTACCACATCCAAAGACCGCTCTTTGGGAGACAAATCAGGAGAGACAAAAGCTGGAACCACACTCTCCTTATTAAGGTGGAAACGAAGAAACCACCTTAGGTAAATATCCGGGATGAGTCCTAAGAACCGCCCGGTCACGGTGAAAAATCAGATATGGGGAATTACAAGACAAGGCACCCAAATCCGACACTCTTCTAGCAGAGGCAATAGCCAGCAAGAACACCACCTTAAGGGAAAGCCACTTAAGGTCAGCTGAACCAAGAGGTTCAAATGGAGGCTCCTGCAACGCCTCCAAAACCACCGACAAATCCCAAGGAGCCACAGGCGGGACATAGGGAGGTTGGATACGCAACACACCCTGAGTGAAAGTATGAACATCAGGTAAAGTCGCAATTTTTCTCTGAAACCACACCGACAAGGGAGAAATATGAACCTTGAGGGAGGCCAGACGCAGGCCTAAATCTAGGCCCTGCTGTAGAAAAGCCAAAAGTTTGGCTGTACTAAACTTGGAAGCGTCATAATGGTTAGATGCGCACCAAACAAAGTAGGAATGCCAGACCCGATGGTAAATCCGAAAAGAGGCCGGTTTCCGGGCCCGCAACATAGTTTTAATGACCTCTTCAGAAAAACCCTTAGCTCTTAAGACGGAAGCTTCAAGAGCCACACCGTCAAAGACAGCCGGGCTAGGTCCTGGTAGACACAGGGGCCCTGAACAAGGAGGTCTGGGCGTTGTGGAAGTAGAAATGGACGCTCTGACGATAGCCCTTGCAGGTCTGAGAACCAGTGCCGTCTGGGCCACGCCGTAGCTATGAGAAGCAGATTTCCTTTTTCTTGCTTAAACTTCCGAATTACCCTGGGCAGGAGTGACAACGGAGGGAACACGTACGGCAGCCGAAACCTCCACGGCACTGCCAGCGCATCCACGAATGCTGCTTGAGGATCCCTTGTCCTTGCTCTGAAGACCGGAACCTTGTGATTGTGTCGAGACGCCATCAGATCCACATCTGGAAGACCCCACCTTTACACGAGGAGTTGAAACACTTCTGGATGGAGACCCCACTCGCCGGCATGCACGTCCTGACGACTGAGAAAGTCCGCTTCCCATTTCAGGACTCCCGGAATGAATATTGCCGATATTGCCGGTAGATGGCGTTCTGCCCAACGTAGAATCCGTGAGGCTTCCTTCATTGCCAAACGGCTTTGAGTGCCGCCTTGATGATTTATGTAAGCCACTGTGTTGGCGTTGTCCGACTGTACTTGAACAGGACGGTTCTGAATCAAATGCTGGGCTAGGTTCAATGCATTGAAGACCGCCCGCAATTCAAGAATGTTGATCGAGAGGAAAGATTCCTCCTTGGTCCACCGACCCTGCAAGGAGTGCTGCTCCAGCACTGCGCCCCAACCTCTTAGACTGGTATCTGTCGTCAACAGGACCCAGTTGGATATCCAGAAGGGACGGCCTCTGCACAATTGTCGGTCCTGGAGCCACCAGAGCAGCGACAGACGGACCTCCGGAGTCAAAGAGATCATTTGAGACCTGATCCGGTGAGGCAGGCCGTCCCACTTGGCTAGAATCAGCTTCTGGAGGGGGCGAGAATGGAATTGAGCATACTCCGCCATGTCGAATGCTGATACCATTAGGCCCAGCACCTGCATTGCTGAATGTATCGACACTTGCGGACGAGAAAGGAAGCAACGAATCCTGTCCTGAAGTTTCAGGACTTTGTCCTGAGACAAGAACAACTTCTGGTTGTGAGTGTCCAACAGCACTCCCAGATGCACCATGCTCTGAGCAGGGACCAGGGAGGATTTCTTCCAGTTGATGAGCCACCCATGGGCTTGTAGAAACCGGACCGTCATATCCAGATGACGCAGGAGAAGATCTGGGGAATTTGCCAGGATTAACAAGTCATCCAGATACGGAAGTATCCTGACCCCTTGACGGCGGAGTACCACCGTCATCACCGCCATAACTTTGGTGAAGACTCGCGGAGCCATTGTTAAACCAAAAGGTAACGCCCGAAACTGGTAATGGAGGTTGCCAATAACGAACCTCAGGTATTGTTGATGTGACACTGCTATAGGAATATGCAGGTAAGCATCCTGTATGTCCAGGGAGACCATGTAGTCCCCAGGTTCCAATGCCAGAACTATGGGTATCCATACGGAACTTGGAAACCTTCACAAACTTGTTCAGTGCCTTGAGGTTGAGAATGGGCCGGTAGGACCCATTCGGTTTCGGGACTAGAAACAGCAGAGAATAGTACCCCCGGCCCCTCTGAGCAAGAGGCACCTGTACTACGACTCCTGTATCCAGGAGGGTCTGTACCACCGAATGCAGAGTGTTTGCCTTTGTCTGGTCCGACGGGACGTCTGTCTGGCAAAATCGATGAGGGGGTCGGTTTTTGAAGGCTATGGCGTAACCTCGAGTGACGACTTCCCGTACCATGGCATCTGAAGTGGTCTTTAACCATTCCTGGGTATACCCTAGAAGCCGGCCCCCCACCCTGGGATCCCCCAGGGGGAGGCCCGCCCCGTCATGCGGCAGGCTTATCGGTCTTGGCTGCTGGCTGACGGGCAGCCCAGGCTCTTTTGGGCTTCGGCTTACCAGGTTTGGAAGTGCAGGCCTGCTTATGGTACACCTGACCTTTTGCTTTACCTGAAGGACGAAAGGGGCGAAAGGACGTGCCTTTGGCCTTCGACACAGAAGGAGCTGTATTAGGCAGACAGGTAGTTTTGGCAGTAGCCAAGTCAGCCACTATCTTATTTAAGTCCTCCCCAAACAGAATATCCCCCTTGAAAGTGAGTACCTCCAGGGTTTTTCTAGAGTCCAGATCCACAGACCAGGATCTCAGCCACAATATCCTGCTAGCCAGGACTGACGTAGTAGAGGCCTTGGCTGCTAGGATACCAGCATCAGAAGCTGCCTCTTTAATATAGCTGTGACAATATATGACAAGCATTGTCTAGCATAGTCAGAGGAGATTTCAGCTTCTAACTCCAAGGCCCACGCTTCAATAGCCTCTGCCGCCCATGTAGCTGCAATAGTGGGCCTTTGTGCAGCACCCGTGAGGGTGTAAATCGATTTTAGACAACCCTCGACACGTTTATCCGTAGGCTCTTTTAGATACGTGACGGTAGTGGCAGGTAGAGCTGAGGAAACCACCATCCTAGCCACATGTGAGTCTACTGGAGGAGGCGTTTCCCAATTCTTAGACAGCTCTGGCGCGAGGGGATAGCGAGCCAGCATCTTCTTTTGAGGCACAAACTTCGTACCCGGGCTTTGCCAGGTTTCCTGACGTATATCCACTAGGTGGTCAGAGTGAGGTTAAACTTGTTTAACCACCTTCTGACGCTTGAACCTATCTGGTTTCTTAGGAGTAACGGATGGCTCGGGATCATCCGTAATCTGCAGAATTAACTTAATAGCCTCCAAAAGATCAGGAACATCCACATGTGAACTACCCCCCCCATCAGCCGTATCTGAGTCAGAACCTGTGGGGTTAGTGTATGTGCTGTCTTCATCAGACGAGGTGTCAGTGACAGCAGTGGATTGTGAGGAGACGAGCGTTCGCTTAGAGGACCTCTTGGACTTAGGCGAAAGATGGTCAGACTTTTTAGTAGTCAGGGACTGGTTCAACTTCTTTAATTGAGCAGATAAATCGTCCGCCCACGGCGGGTTAGCTGCAGGGACCACATACGGTTGTACCGGCATTGGGGGTCCCATAGGGGGTGTTAGTTTATGAACTAGCATATGCAGAAGCGTGGAAAAAGCGGCCCACGGAGGGTCAGTATGTGCCTCTGTTGCTACAGTCCCACTGGGGGGCAAGGAGCCCCCAGAACCAGAGCCCACAGCTGCTATATTCTCCCCATATGTGCCTGTGGCTTCAGCAACACCAGCAGTGTGTTCCGCCCCAGAACCGTTACCCTCAGAAGCAGACATTATATAACTTGCAGTATGAGGTAACACAGTACAATTATTAGCAGCACTATATCCCTAAACCCAAACCCCTGCGCAGTGTAGTCAGCACCAGCAGAGATAAAATAAGATTTTACTCACCGGTAAATCTATTTCTCGTAGTCCGTAGTGGATGCTGGGGACTCCGTAAGGACCATGGGGATTAGCGGCTCCGCAGGAGACTGGGCACAACTAAAGAAAGCTTTAGGACTACCTGGTGTGCACTGGCTCCTCCCCCTAAGACCCTCCTCCAGACCTCAGTTAGGATACTGTGCCCGGAAGAGCTGACACAATAAGGAAGGATTTTGAATCCCTGGTAAGACTCATACCAGCCACACCAATCACACCGTATAACTCGTGATACTATACCCAGTTAACAGTATGATAACAACTGAGCCTCTCAACAGATGGCTCAACAATAACCCTTTAGTTAGGCAATAACTATATACAAGTATTGCAGACAATCCGCACTTGGGATGGGCGCCCAGCATCCACTACGGACTACGAGAAATAGATTTACCGGTGAGTAAAATCTTATTTTCTCTAACGTCCTAAGTGGATGCTGGGGACTCCGTAAGGACCATGGGGATTATACCAAAGCTCCCAAACGGGCGGGAGAGTGCGGATGACTCTGCAGCACCGAATGAGCAAACTCTAGGTCCTCCTCAGCCAGGGTATCAAACTTGTAAACTCTTGCAAGAGTATTTGACCCCGACCAAGTAACAGCCCGGCAAATTTGTAAAGCCGAGACCCCTCGGGCAGCCGCCCAAGAAGAGCCCACTTTCCTCGTGGAATGGGCTTTTACAGATTTAGGGTGCGGCAGTCCAGCCGCAGAATGTGCAAGTTGAATCGTGCTACAGATCCAGCAAGCAATAGTCTGCTTAGAAGCAGGAGCACCCAGCTTGTTGGGTGCATACAGGATAAATAGCGAGTCAGTCTTTCTGACTCCAGCCGTCCTGGAAACATATATTTTTCAGGGCCCTGACTACGTCCAGAAACTTGGAATCCTCCAAGTCCCAAGTAGCCGCAGGCACCACAATAGGTTGGTTCACATGAAAAACTGATACCACCTTAGGAAGGAATTGGGAACGAGTCCTCAATTCCGCCTTATCCATATAAAATACAGATAAGGGCTTTTGCATGACAAAGCCGCCAATTCTGATACACGCCTGGCCGACGCCAAGGGCCACAGCATGACCACTTTCCACGTGAGGTATTGTAGCTCCACGGATTTAAGTGGCTCAACTCAATGCGACTTCAGGAAATCCAACACTACGTTGAGATTCCACGGTGCCACTGGAGGCACAAACGGGGGCTGACTATGCAGCACTCCCTTAACAAAAGTCTGAACTTCAGGCAGTGAAGCCAGTTCTATTTTGGAAGAAAATCGATAGAGCCGAAATCTGGACCTTAATGGAACCCAATTTTAGGCCCATAGTCACCTCTGACTTGTAGGAAGTGCAGAAATCGACCTAGCTGAAATTCCTCCTTTTGGGGCCTTACTGGCCTCACAGCACACAACATATTTCCGCCATATGCGGTGATAATGGTTTGCGTTCACTTCTTTCCTAGCTTTAAATAGCGTAGGGATAACTTCCTCCGGAATGCCCTCTTCCTTCAGGATCCGGCGTTCAACCGCCATGCCGTCAAACGCAGCCGCGGTACGTCTTGGAACAGACAGGCCCCCCCTGCTGCAGCAGGTCCTGTCTGAGCGGCAGAGGCCATGGGTCCTCTGAGATCATTTCTTGGAGTTCTGGGTACCAAGCTCTTCTTGGCCAACCCGGAACAATGAGTATAGTTCTAACTCCTCTCCTTCTTATTATTCTCATTACCCTGGGTATGAGAGGCAGAGAAGGGAACACATACACCGACTGGTACACCCACGGTGTTACCAGAGCGTCCACAGCTATCGCCTGAGGGTCCCTTGACCTGGCGCAATATCTTTGTAGCTTTTTGTTGAGGCGGGACGCCATCATGTCCACCTGTGGCCTTTCCCAACGGTGTACAATCATTTGGAAGACTTCTGGATGAAGTCCCCACTCTCCCGGGTGGAGGTCGTGTCTGCTGAGAAAGTCTGCTTCTCAGTTGTCCACTCTGGGAATGAACACTGCTGACAGTGCTAACACATGATTTTCCGCCCAGCGGAGAATCCTTGTGGCTTCTGCCATCGCCATCCTGCTTCTTGTGCCGCCCTGTCGGTTTCCCTGAGCGACCGCCGTGATGTTGTCTGACTGGATCAGCATCGGCCGGTGTTGAAGCAGGGGTTTTGCCTGACTTAGGGCATTGTAAATGGCCCATAGTTCCAGAACATTTATGTGTAGGGAAGTCTCCTGACTTTTCCATAGGCCTTGGAAGTTTCTTCCCTGTGTGACTGCCCCCCAGCCTTGAAGGCTGGCATCCGTGGTCACCAGGACCCAGTCCTGTATGCCGAATCATGCGGCCCCCTAGAAGATGAGCACTCTGCAGTCACCACCACAGCGACACCCTGGCCCTTGGAGACAGGGTTATCCGCCGATGCATCTGAAGATGCGACCCGGACCACTTGTCCAACAGATCCCACTGGAAGATCCTTGCATGGGACCTGGCGAATGGAATTTCTTCGTAAGAAGCTACCATCTTTCCCAAGGCTCGCGTGCATTGATGCACCGACACCTGTATTTGTATTAGGAGGTCTCCGTCTAGAGACGCCAACTCCTTGGACTTCTCCTCCGGGAGAAACCCTTTTTATCCTGTTCTGTGTCCAGAACCATACCCAGGAACAGTAGACGCGTCGTAGGAACCAGCTGCGACTTTGTAATATTCAGAATCCAGCCGTGCTGTTGTAGCACTTCCCGAGATAGTGCTACTCCGACGAACAACTGCTCCCTGGACCTCGCCTTTATAAGGAGATCGTCCAAGTACGGGATAAGTACTTCGGCCATTACCTTGGTAAATACCCTCGGTGCCGGGGACAGACCAACGGCAACGTCTGGAATTGGTAATGACAATCCTGTACCACAATTTTGAGGTACACCTGGTGAAGAGGGTAAATAGAGACATGCAGGTAAGCATCCTTGATGTCCAGTGATACCCTGAAATTCTCCAGACTTGCAATAATCGCCCTGAGCGATTCCATTTTGAACTTGAACCTTCGTATATAAGTGTTCAAGGATTTCAATTTTAGAATGGGTCTCACCGAACCGTCTGGTTTCGGTACCACAACATTTTGGAATAGTAACCCCGGCCTTGTTGAAGGAGGGGTACCTTGATTTCACCTGCTGGAAGTACAGCTTGTGAATTGCCGCCAGTACTACCTTTCTCCGAGGGCAGCAGGCAAGGCTGATGTGAGGTAACGGCGAGGGGGAGTCGCCTCGAACTCCAGCCTGTATCCCTGTGATACTACTTGCAGAACTAGGGATCCACCTGTGGGCAAGCCCACTGGTCCCTGAAGTTCCCGAGACGCGACCCCACTGCACCTGTCTCCACCTGTGGAGCCCCAGCGTCATGCGGTGGACTCAGAGGAAGCGAGGGAAGATTTTTGATCCTGGGAACTGGCTGCCTGGAGCAGCTTTTTCCTTCTTCCCTTGTCTCTGTGCAGAAAGGAAGCGCCTTTGACCCGCTTGCTTTTCTGAAGCCGAAAGGACTGTACCTGAAAATACGGTGCTTTCTTAGGCTTTTGTGAGGAAACCTGAGGTAAAAAATTTTCTTCCCAGCTGTTGCTGTGGATACAAGGTCCCAGAGACCATCCCCAAACAATTCCTCACCCTTATAAGGCAGAATCTCTATGTGCCTTTTAAAGGCAGCATCACCTGTCCACTGCCGGGTTTCTAATACCCTCCTGGCAGAATGGACATTGCATTAATTCTGGATGCCAGCCGGTAAATATCCCTCTGTGCATCCTTCCTATATAAGACGACGTCTTTAAAATGCTCTATGTTAGCAAAATATTATCCCTGTCTAGGGTATTAATATCATCTGACAGGGTATCAGACCACGCTGCAGCAGCACTATTTTGCTGAGGCAATTGCAGGTCTCAGTATAGAACCTGAGTGTGTGTATATACAGACTTCAGGATAGCCTCCTGCTTTTTATCAGCAGGCTCCTTCAAGGTGGCCGTATCCTAAGACGGCAGTGCCACCTTTTTTGACAAACGTGTGAGCGCCTTATCCACCCTAGGGGATATCTCCCAGCGTGACCTATCCTCTGGCGGGAAAGAGTACGCCATCAGTAACTGTTTAGAAATTACCAGTTTCTTATCGGGGGAACCCACGCTTCTTTACACCCTTCATTCATTCATCTGATGGGGGAACAAAACACTGGCTGCTTTTTCTCCCCAAAAATAAAACCCCTTTTATGTGGTACTTGGGTTCATGTCAGAAATGCGTAACACATTTTTCATTGCCGAGATCATGTAACGGATGTTCCTAGTGGATTGTGTATATGTCTCAACCTCGTCGACACTGGAGTCAGACTCCGTGTCGACATCTGTGTCTGCCATCTGAGGTAACGGGCGTTTTTTGAGCCCCTGATGGCCTTTGAGACGCCTGGGCAGGCGCGGGCTGAGAAGCCGGCTGTCCCACAGCTGCTAGGTCATCCAGCCTTTTATGTAAGGAGTTGACATTGTCGGTTAATACCTTCCACCTATCCATCCACTCTGGTGTCGGCCCCACAGGGGGCGACATCCCATTTATCGGCCTCTGCTCCGCCTCCACGTAACCTTCCTCATCCAACATGTCGACACAGCCGTACCGACACACCGCACACACAGAGGGAATGCTCTGACTGAGGACAGGACCCCACAAAGTCCTTTGGGGGGACAGAGAGAGAGTATGCCAGCACACACCAGAGCGCTATATAATGCAGGGATTAACACTATAACTGAGTGATTTTTCCCCCAATAGCTGCTTGTATACATATATTGCGCCTAAATTTAGTGCCCCCCCCCCTCTCTTTTTAACCCTTTGAGCCTGAAAACTACAGGGGAGAGCCTGGGGAGCTGTCTTCCAGCTACACTGTGAAGAAAAAATGGCGCCAGTGTGCTGAGGGAGATGGCCCCGCCCCTTTTTCGGCGGACTTTCTCACGCTTTTTCTGGAATACTGGCAGGGGTAATTTTACATCTATATAGCCTCTAGGACTATATATGATGTAGATTTGCCAGCCAAGGTGTCATATATTGCCCTCAGGGTGCCCCCCCCCAGCGCCCTGCACCCATCAGTGACCGGAGTGTGAGGTGTACATGAGGAGCAATGGCGCACAGCTGCAGTGCTGTGCGCTACCTTGGTGAAGACCGAAGTCTTCTGCCGCCGATTTTCCGGACCTCTTCTTGCTTCTGGCTCTGTAAGGGGGACGGCGGCGCGGCTCCGGGAACGAACACCAAGGTCGGGTCCTGCGGTCGATCCCTCTGGAGCTAATGGTGTCCAGTAGCCTAAGAAGCCCAAACTACCACCTGTTAGGTAGGTTCGCTTCTTCTCCCCTTAGTCCCTCGCTGCAGTGAGTCTGTTGCCAGCAGATCTCACTGTAAAATAAAAAACCTAAATATACTTTCTTTCTAGGAGCTCAGGAGAGCCCCTAGTGTGCATCCAGCTCAGCCGGGCACAAGAATCTAACTGAGGTCTGGAGGATGGTCTTAGTGGGAGGAGCCAGTGCACACCAGGTAGTCCTAAAGCTTTCTTTAGTTGTGCCCAGTCTCCTGCGGAGCCGCTAATCCCCATGGTCCTTACGGAGTCCCCAGCATCCACTTAGGACGTTAGAGAAAGGATAGATATGGTGACTAAATCACAGAGAAAAATACGTAATACAGTATATCTTTGTGAAAATCCTATATTAAATAACACCTGACGCACCAAGCCCCCTCAGGTTATAGAATATAGGGATAGCAAGTTGAGTGAAAGACACGAGATGGACAACACTCAGCTATCAATGCACACACAAATATTCAGTTTGTACAATGCAGAGGTTATTACAGACAATAATACTGCACTGGACTAGCTTACACAGCTATATAGTCAATAGATATAACACTACACAGTAAGAAACTGGATGTATATCACAGGGTAATTGTACTATAAACCCCTGACTAAATGCACTCTTTCTTACTAACACTGACTAAAAATAAGAATTTACTCACCGGTAATTCTATTTCTCGCAGTCCGTAGTGGATGCTGGGAACTCCGTAAGGACCATGGGGAATAGACGGGCTCCGCAGGAGACTGGGCACTCTAAAAGAAAGATTAGGTACTATCTGGTGTGCACTGGCTCCTCCCTCTATGCCCCTCCTCCAGACCTCAGTTAAGGAAACTGTGCCCGGAAGAGCTGACACAACAAGGAAAGGATTTGGAATCCAGGGTAAGACTCATACCAGCCACACCAATCACACCGTACAACTTGTGATAACCATACCCAGTTAACAGTATGAACAACAACTGAGCCTCAGTAACAGATGGCTCATAACAATAACCCTTTAGTTAAGCAATAACTATATACATGTATTGCAGAGAGTCCGCACTTGGGACGGGCACCCAGCATCCACTACGGACTACGAGAAATAGAATTACCGGTGAGTAAATTCTTATTTTCTCTGACGTCCTAGTGGATGCTGGGAACTCCGTAAGGACCATGGGGATTATACCAAAGCTCCCAAACGGGCGGGAGAGTGCGGATGACTCTGCAGCACCGCATGAGCAAACTCAAGGTCCTCCTCAGCCAGGGTATCAAACTTGTAGAACTTAGCAAACTTGTTTGACCCCGACCAAGTAGCAGCTCGGCAAAGCTGTAAAGCCGAGACCCCTCGGGCAGCCGCCCAAGAAGAGCCCACCTTCCTTGTGGAATGGGCTTTCACCATTTTGGATGCGGCAAGCCAGCCGCAGAGTGAACCAGCTGAATCGTGCTATAGATCCAGCGAACAATAGTCTGCTTCGAAGCAGGAGCGCCAACCTTGTTGGCTGCATACAGAATAAACAGCGAGTCAGACTTTCTGACTCCCGCCTTTCTGGAAACATAAATTTTCAAAGCCCGGACTACGTCCAGCAACTTGGAATCCTCCAAGTCCCTAGTAGCCGCAGGCACCACAATAGGCTGGTTCAAATGAAACGATGATACCACCCTAGAAAGAAATTGGGGACGAGTCCTCAATTCTGCCCTGTCCATATGGAAGATCAAATAAGGGTTTTAACAGGACAAAACCGCCAATACTGACACACGCCTAGCCGAAGCTAAGGCCAATAGCATGACCACTTTCCACATGAGATATTTTAGCTCCATGGTCTTAAGTGGCTCAAACCAGTGGGATTTCAGGAAATCCAACACAACGTTAAGATCCCAAGGTGCCACCGGTGGCACAAAAGGAGGCTGAATATGCAGCACCCCCGGAACAACGTCTGAACTTCAGGCAGTGAAGCCAGTTCATTTTTAGAGAAAATGTATAGCGCCGAAATCTTGACCTTTATGGATCCTAATTTTAGGCCCATAGTCACTCCTGACTGTAGGAAGTGCAGGAATCGACCCCGCTGGAATTCCTCTGTAGGGCCTTCCCGGCCTCACACCAAGCAACCTATTTTCGCCATATACAGTGAAAAAGTCTTGCTGTCACGTCTTTCCTAGCCTTTATCAGCGTAGGAATAACTGCATCCAGAATGCCCTTTTCCGCTAGGATCCGGCGTTCAACCGCCATGCCGTCAAATGCAGCCGCGGTAAATTTTGGAACAGACAGGGCCCCTGTTGCAACATGTCCTGTCTGAGAGGCAGAAGCCCTGAGTCCTCTGAGAGCATTTCCTGCAGCTCCGGGTACCGAGTCCTTCTTGGAAAATTCGGAGCAAAGAATATTGTTTTCACTCCTCCTTTTATTACAATTCTCAGCCCTTGGGTATGAGAGGAAGAGGAGGGAATACAGAGACCGACTTGAACACCCACGGTGTTACTAGTGCGACCACAGCTATCACCTGAGGGTCCCTTGACCCGGCGTAAAACCTTTTTTAGCTTTTTATTGAGGTGGGACGCCATCTAGTCCACCTTAGGCAGTTCCCATCAATTTGCAAACTGCGTGAAGACTTCCTGATGAAGTCCCCACTTTCCCGGGTGGAGGTCGTGCCTGCTGAGGAAGTCTGCTTCCCAGATGTCCACTCCAGGAACGAACACTGCTGACAGTGCGCTTACTTGATTCTCCGCCCAGCGAAGAATTCTGGTGGCTTCTACCCTCGCCACCCTGCTCCTTGTGCCGCCTTGGCGGTTTACATGAACCCCTGCGGTCTGACTGGATCAGAACCGGTTGGTCGCGAAGCAGGATCTCCGCTTGACTTAGGGCGTTGTATATGGCCCTTAGTTCCAGGATATTGATGTGAAGGCAAGTCAGTTGACTTGACCACAGACCTTGGAAATTTCTTCCCTGTGTAACTGCCCCCCACCCTCGGAGGCTTGCATCCGTGGTCACCAGGATCCAGTCCTGAATGCCGAATCTGCGGCCCTCGAGAAGGTGAGCACTCTGCAGCCACCACAGGAGAGACACCATGGCCCTGGGGGATAGGGTGATTAACCGATGCATCTGAAGAGGTGATCCGGACCACTTGTCCAGTAAGTCCCATTGGAAGGTCTTCGCATGGAACCTGCCTAAGGGGATGGCCTCGTATGATGCCACCATCCTTCCCAGGACTCGAGTGCAGTGATGCACTGACACCTGTTTTGGTTTTAATAGATTCCTGACCAGTGTCATGAGCTCCTGAGCTCTCTCTATCGGGAGATAACCCTTTTCTGGTCTGTGTCTAGGATCGTGCCTAGGAGAGGCAGATGAGCTGTAGGAACCAACTGCGACTTTGGAATATATAGAATCCAGCCGTGTTGCCGTTACACTTCCAGAGAAAGTGATACGCTGTTCAGCAACTGCTCTCTTGATCTCGCTTTTATGAGGAGATCGTCCAAGTACGTGATAATAGTGACACCTTGCTTCCGCAGGAGCACAATCATATCCGCCATTACCATGGTGAATATTCTCGGGGCCGTGGAGAGACCAAACGGCAACATCTGAAAATAAGATTTTACTCACCGGTAAATCTATTTCTCGTAGTCCGTAGTGGATGCTGGGGACTCCGTAAGGACCATGGGGATTAGCGGCTCCGCAGGAGACTGGGCACAACTAAAGAAAGCTTTAGGACTACCTGGTGTGCACTGGCTCCTCCCACTAAGACCCTCCTCCAGACCTCAGTTAGGATACTGTGCCCGGAAGAGCTGACACAATAAGGAAGGATTTTGAATCCCGGGTAAGACTCATACCAGCCACACCAATCACACCGTATAACTCGTGATACTATACCCAGTTAACAGTATGATAACAACTAAGCCTCTCAACAGATGGCTCAACAATAACCCTTTAGTTAGGCAATAACTATATACAAGTATTGCAGACAATCCGCACTTGGGATGGGCGCCCAGCATCCACTACGGACTACGAGAAATAGATTTACCGGTGAGTAAAATCTTATTTTCTCTAACGTCCTAAGTGAATGCTGGGGACTCCGTAAGGACCATGGGGATTATACGAAAGCTCCCAAACGGGCGGGAGAGTGCGGATGACTCTGCAGCACCGAATGAGCAAACTCTAGGTCCTCCTCAGCCAGGGTATCAAACTTGTAGACTCTTGCAAGAGTGTTTGACCCCGACCAAGTAACAGCTCGGCAAATTTGTAAAGCCGAGACCTCTCGGGCAGCCGCCCAAGAAGAGCCCACTTTCCTCGTGGAATGGGCTTTTACAGATTTAGGGTGCGGCAGTCCAGCCGCAGAATGTGCAAGTTGAATCGTGCTACAGATCCAGCGAGCAATAGTCTGCTTAGAAGCAGGAGCACCCAGCTTGTTGGGTGCATACAGGATAAATAGCGAGTCAGTCTTTCTGACTCCAGCCGTCCTGGAAACATATATTTTTCAGGGCCCTGACTACGTCCAGAAACTTGGAATCCTCCAAGTCCCAAGTAGCCGCAGGCACCACAATAGGTTGGTTCACATGAAAAACTGATACCACCTTAGGAAGGAATTGGGAACGAGTCCTCAATTCCGCCTTATCCATATAAAATACAGATAAGGGCTTTTGCATGAAAAAGCCGCCAATTCTGATACACGCCTGGCCGACGCCAAGGCCCACAGCATGACCACTTTCCACGTGAGGTATTGTAGCTCCACGGATTTAAGTGGCTCAACTCAATGCGACTTCAGGAAATCCAACACTACGTTGAGATCCCACGGTGCCACTGGAGGCACAAACGGGGGCTGACTATGCAGCACTCCCTTAACAAAAGTCTGAACTTCAGGCAGTGAAGCCAGTTCTATTTTGGAAGAAAATCGATAGAGCCGAAATCTGGACCTTAATGGAACCCAATTTTAGGCCCATAGTCACCTCTGACTTGTAGGAAGTGCAGAAATCGACCTAGCTGAAATTCCTCCTTTTGGGGCCTTACTGGCCTCACAGCACGCAACATATTTCCGCCATATGCGGTGATAATGGTTTGCGTTCACTTCTTTTCTAGCTTTAAATAGCGTAGGGATAACTTCCTCTGGAATGCCCTTTTCCTTCAGGATCCGGCGTTCAACCGCCATGCCGTCAAACGCAGCCGCGGTACATCTTGGAACAGACAGGCCCCCTGCTGCAGCAGGTCCTGTCTGAGCGGCAGAGGCCATGGGTCCTCTGAGATCATTCTTGGAGTTCTGGGTACCAAGCTCTTCTTGGCCAACCCGGAACAATGAGTATAGTTCTTACTCCTCTCCTTCTTATTATTCTCATTACCCTGGGTATGAGAGGCAGAGAAGGGAACACATACACCAACTGGTTTTCCCACGGTGTTACCAGAGCGTCCACAGCTATCGCCTGAGGGTCCCTTGACCTGGCGCAATATCTTTGTAGCTTTTTGTTGAGGCGGGATGCCATCATGTCCACCTGTGGCCTTTCCTAACGGTGTACAATCATTTGGAAGACTTCTGGATGAAGTCCCCACTCTCCCGGGTGGAGGTCGTGTCTGCTGAGAAAGTCTGCTTCTCAGTTGTCCACTCCGGGAATGAACACTGCTGACAGTGCTAACACATGATTTTCCGCCCAGCGGAGAATCCTTGTGGCTTCTGCCATCGCCATCCTGCTTCTCGTGCCGCCCTGTCGATTTACATGGGCGACCGCCGTGATGTTGTCTGACTGGATCAGTACCGGCTGGTTTTGAAACAGGGGTTTTGCCTGACTTAGGGCATTGTAAATGGCCCTCAGTTCCAGAATATTTATGTGCAGGGAAGTCTCCTGACTTGACCATAGTCCTTGGAAGTTTCTTCCCTGTGTGACTGCTCCCCAGCCTCGAAGGCTGGCATCCGTGGTCACCAGGACCCAGTCCTGTATGCCGAATCTGCGGCCCTCTTGAAGATGAGCACTCTGCAGCCACCACAGCAGAGACACCCTTGTCCTCGGAGACAGGGTTATCAGACGATGCATCTGAAGATGCGATCCGGACCACTTGTCCAACAGGTCCCACTGAAAGGTTCTTGCATGAAACCTGCCGAATGGAATCGCTTCGTAGGAAGCTACCATTTTTCCCAGGATCCACGTGCATTGATGCACCGACACCTGTATTTGTATTAGGAGGTCTCCGTCTAGAGACGCCAACTCCTTGGACTTCTCCTCCGGGAGAAACCCTTTTTATCCTGTTCTGTGTCCAGAACCATACCCAGAGACAGTAGACGCGTCGTAGGAACCAGCTGCGACTTTGGAATATTCAGAATCCAGCCGTGCTGTTGTAGCACTTCCCGAGATAGTGCTACTCCGACGAACAACTGCTCCCTGGACCTCGCCTTTATAAGGAGATCGTCCAAGTACGGGATAAGTACTTCGGCCATTACCTTGGTAAATACCCTCGGTGCCGGGGACAGACCAACGGCAACAGCTGGAATTGGTAATGACAATCCTGTACCACAATTTTGAGGTACACCTGGTGAAGAGGGTAAATAGGGACATGCAGGTAAGCATCCTTGATGTCCAGTGATACCCTGAAATTCTCCAGGCTTGCAATAATCGCCCTGAGCGATTCCATTTTGAACTTGAACCTTCGTATATAAGTGTTCAAGGATTTCAATTTTAGAATGGGTCTCACCGAACAGTCTGGTTTCGGTACCACAACATTTTGGAATAGTAACCCCGGCCTTGTTGAAGGAGGGGTACCTTGATTTCACCTGCTGGAAGTACAGCTTGTGAATTGCCGCCAGTACTACCTTTCTCCGAGGGCAGCAGGCAAGGCTGATGTGAGGTAACGGCGAGGGGGAGTCGCCTCGAACTCCAGCCTGTATCCCTGTGATACTACTTGCAGAACCTAGGGATCCACCTGTGGGCAAGCCCACTGGTCCCTGAAGTTCCCGAGACGCGCCCCCACCGCACCTGTCTCCACCTGTGGAGCCCCAGCGTCATGCGGTGGACTCAGAGGTAGCGAGGGAAGATTTTTGATCCTGGGAACTGGCTGCCTGGAGCAGCTTTTTCCTTCTTCCCTTGTCTCTGTGCAGAAAGGAAGCGCCTTTGACCCGCTTGCTTTTCTGAAGCCGAAAGGACTGTACCTGAAAATACGGTGCTTTCTTAGACTTTTGTGAGGAAACCTGAGGTAAAAATTTTTCTTCCCAGCTGTTGCTGTGGATACGAGGTCCCAGAGACCATCCCCAAACAATTCCTCACCCTTATAAGGCAGAATCTCCATGTGCCTTTTAAAGGCAGCATCACCTGTCCACTGCCGGGTTTCTAATACCCTCCTGGCAGAATGGACATTGCATTAATTCTGGATGCCAGCCGGTAAATATCCCTCTGTGCATTTTTCCTATATAAGACGACGTCTTTAAAATGCTCTATGTTAGCAAAATATTATCCCTGTCTAGGGTATTAATATCCTCTGACAGGGTATCAGACCACGCTGCAGCAGCACTATTTTGCTGAGGCAATTGCAGGTCTCAGTATAGAACCTGAGTGTGTGTATATACAGACTTCAGGATAGCCTCCTGCTTTTTATCAGCAGGCTCCTTCAAGGTGGCCGTATCCTAAGACGGCAGTGCCACCTTTTTTGACAAACGTGTGAGCGCCTTATCCACCCTAGGGGATATCTCCCAGCGTGACCTATCCTCTGGCGGGAAAGGGTACGCCATCAGCAACTGTTTAGAAATTACCAGTTTCTTATCGGGGGAACCCACGCTTCTTTACACACTTCATTCATTCATCTGATGGGGGAACAAAACACTGGCTGCTTTTTCTCCCCAAAAATAAAACCCCTTTTATGTGGTACTTGGGTTCATGTCAGAAATGCGTAACACATTTTTCATTGCCGAGATCATGTAGCGGATGTTCCTAGTGGATTGTGTATATGTCTCAACCTCGTCGACACTGGAGTCAGACTCTGTGTCGACATCTGTGTCTGCCATCTGAGGTAACGGGCGTTTTTTGAGCCCATGATGGCCTTTGAGACGCCTGGGCAGGCGCGGGCTGAGAAGCCGGCTGTCACAAAGTCCTTTGGGGGGACAGAGAGAGAGTATGCCAGCACACACCAGAGCGCTATATAATGCAGGGATTAACACTATAACTGAGTGATTTTTCCCCCAATAGCTGCTTGTATACATATAATTGCGCCTAAATTTAGTGCCCCCCCTCTCTTTTTAACCCTTTGAGCCTGAAAACTACAGGGGAGAGCCTGGGGAGCTGTCTTCCAGCTGCACTGTGAAGAAAAAATGGCGCCAGTGTGCTGAGGGAGATGGCCCCGCCCCTTTTTCAGCTGACTTTCTCCCGCTTTTTCTGGAATACTGGCAGGGGTAATTTTACATCTATATAGCCTCTAGGACTATATATGATGTAGATTTGCCAGCCAAGGTGTCATATATTGCCCTCAGGGCGTCCCCCCCCAGCGCCCTGCACCCATCAGTGACCGGAGTGTGAGGTGTACATGAGGAGCAATGGCGCACAGCTACAGTACCTTGGTGAAGACCGAAGTCTTCTGCCGCCGATTTTCCGGACCTCTTCTTGCTTCTGGCTCTGTAAGGGGGACGGCGGCGCGGCTCCGGGAACGAACACCAAGGTCGGGTCCTGCGGTCGATCCCTCTGGAGCTAATGGTGTCCAGTAGCCTAAGAAGCCCAAACTACCACCTGTTAGGTAGGTTCACTTCTTCTCCCCTTAGTCCCTCGCTGCAGTGAGTCTGTTGCCAGCAGATCTCACTGTAAAATAAAAAACCTAAATATACTTTCTTTCTAGGAGCTCAGGAGAGCCCCTAGTGTGCATCCAGCTCAGCCGGGCACAAGAATCTAACTGAGGTCTGGAGGAGGGTCTTAGTGGGAGGAGCCAGTGCACACCAGGTAGTCCTAAAGCTTTCTTTAGTTGTGCCCAGTCTCCTGCGGAGCCGCTAATCCCCATGGTCCTTACGGAGTCCCCAGCATCCACTTAGGACGTTAGAGAAATTGGTAATGACAATCCCGTACCGCAATTCTGAGGTACGCCTAATGAGGTGGATAAATGGGGACCTGAAGGTATGCATCCCTTATGTCCCGATTCACAATAAAGTCTCCCCCTTTTTAGGCTTGCACTGACCGCTCTTAGCGATTCCATCTTGAACTTGAACCTTCTCAGGTATATGTTCAGGGATTTTTAATTCAATATGGGTCTGACCGAACCGTCTGGTTTCGGGATTACAACATGGTCTAATAATAACACCCTCTTGTTGAAGGAGGGGACCCTTGACCACCACCTGTTAAAGATACAATTTGTGAATTGCAGATAACACTGGCTCCCTCTCTTGGGGGGAAGCCCGCAGGGCCGTCGGTGAGGGGGCATCTTCTCACAGTCCAGCTTGTATCCCTGAGACACAATATCTATTGCCCAGGGATCGAACAGGGAGTGAACCCACTTGTGGCTGAACTTACGAAGGCGTGTCCCCACCGGGCCTAGCTCCGCCTGTGGAGCCCCAGCGACATTGGTGGATTTTTGTTGGGGCCGGGGAGGACTTCTGTTCCTGGGAACTAGCTGCCCGGCTCTGACAAGAAAGGACGCCCCTCAGACTTTCTTGTTTCTTTATACGAAAGGTTGCATTTAATAATGTCGTGCTTTCTTAGGCTGTGCAGGAATATAAGGCAAACTAGCAGAATTACCAGCTATAGCTGTGGAGACCAGGCCCGAGAACCCTTCTCCACACAATCCTCAGCCTTCCATATGCCTCTTAAGTCGGCATCATCTGTCCAATGCATATTCTACAGGACACGTCAAGCAGAGATCGACATAGCTTTGACTCTAGGACCCAGTATACTCATGTCTCTTTGGGCATGCTTTATAACTATATATCTATCACTTAAGACAGCATCTTTAATATATTTATATTGCATACTAGGGTCTCATCTCTGCTGATAAGGTACCTGTCCACGCTGCCACAGCGCTATAAACCCATGCCGACACAATCGCCGGTCTGGGTAGTATACTAGAATGTGCACGCTATCTGCAGGATCCCTGAGAATAGCAAGTGCTACCGTCTGTGCAAACAGGACACCCCAGGGGAAGATTCTCAACATATCCTGGCCCTAGTGGGGAAAGGATACAGCCTGAGAATTCTCTTGTGGGAAGCTGCCGTCTCTTGTCTGGAGATTCCCGCTCTTTTTCCTCATGAGAGGAGGGAAATTTACCTCAGCATTCTTCCCCTTAAACATGTGTACTCTCGTGTCAGGGACAGATGAGTCATCAGTGATATGCAAATCATCTATTATTTCAATAATCATATATTGAATACCTTATAGCCATTTTGGCTGTAACTTTGCAGTATCATAGTCGACAGTGGAGTTAAACTCCATGTCGATACCAGTGTTTGTTATTATGGATAGTGAGCATTGAGAGACTCTGACATAGGGACAGACATGGGTAGATTTCCTGTCTGTTCCCTAACCTTTTGTGCAATAAATTCACCTTAGCACTTACACATATCCAAACAGGTGTCGGCGTTGTCGACGGAGACACCCTCTCATACACATATCCGCTCTATCACCTCCTTGGAGGAGCCTTTTACCTCAGACATGTCGACACACGCGTACCGACACACCACACACACAGGGGATGCTCTATTTGAGGACAGTTCCCCCACAAGGCCCTTTGGAGAGACAGAGAGAGAGTATGCCAGCACACACCCCAGCGCTATATAACCCAGGGATTACACTACAACTCAGTGTTTACCCAGTAGCTGCTGTATATACAAATTTTGCGCCTAAATTTATGTGCCCCCCCCTCTCTTTTAACCCTTTGTGTACCAGGATACTGCCGGGGAGAGCCTGGGGAGCTTCCTTCCAGCGGAGCTGTGAAGAGAAAATGGCGCTGGTGTGCTGAGGAAGAAGGCCCGGCCCCCTCAGCGGCGGGCTTCTGTCCTGTTTCTGACTAAAAATGGCGGGGGTTTTACACATATACAGTTTTCCAGACTGTATTATGTGTATATATTGCCAAAAGGTATACTTATTGCTGCCCAGGGCGCCCCCCCCCCCCAGCGCCCTGCACCCTACAGTGACCGGAGTGTGTGGTGTGCAGTGGGAGCAATGGCGCACAGCTGCAGTGCTGTGCGCTACCTTAATGAAGACCGGAGTCTTCTGCCGCCAATTTTATCTCCTTCTTCTGTCTTCTGGCTCTGCAAGGGGGACGGCGGCGCGGCTCCGGGAACGGACGATCGAGGTCAGGCCCTGTGTTCGAACCCTCTGGAGCTAATGGTGTCCAGTAGCCTAAGAAGCACAAGCTAGCTGCACGCAGGTAGGTTTGCTTCTCTCCCCTCAGTCCCACGTAGCAGTGAGTCTGTTGCCAGCAGATCTCACTGAAAATAAAAAACCTAACAAATACTTTCTTTCTAGCAAGCTCAGGAGAGCCCACTAGGAGCACCCAGCTCTGGCCGAGCACAGATTCTAACTGAGGTCTGGAGGAGGGGAATAGAGGGAGGAGCCAGTGCACACCAGATAGTACCTAATCTTTCTTTTAGAGTGCCCAGTCTCCTGCGGAGCCCGTCTATTCCCCATGGTCCTTACGGAGTTTCCAGCATCCACTAGGACGTCAGAGAAAAGGCAGGTAGAATACTTAAGTGTCATGTAAAGTCACAGGGCTGACAACCAGGCGGCTTTACATAGGAGGATTTGCCCAAGCAGTCCCAAGAACAGTGAGCTGAGGAGTAATGGCGCCGCAGACACTGACAGGGAGTGAGGAAAAGACAGAGATGCAGCTTAAGGGCGGGAACACTTGCTGGAAATGGCGCCCTGGGGCTGGGGGAGAGGCTTCAGGTCTAAGCCTTATCCCCCTTGCTGGCAAAACCACTGGGTACTGTGGGCGATATTAAAATCGGTTTTAAGAGAAAACCTGACCTGCGCCTATGCCCTGGTGATCTAGTGGGATCGCCTGTATCCACAGTGTCCACCGCCAGCGCGCGTGGCCCGCCTCCCACTGACCGCGCCGGATCGCGATAAAGACCGGGTCCCGCGAGCGGCCACGCGATCCTGGAGAGCCCCAGCCGTATGTGTCTAACATGAAGAAAACCGGAGCCTCCGCTGTAGGTACCCGGCAACCAGGGCTCGGGAGTGTACAGCGCCGCTGGGGAGAGCTGGAGCTGCAGCAGTGAATGTCACAAGACATTTACCACCGCTGCTGCCCTTGAAGTCTTCACTTTTTACCTCATAAAAAGCTTTTCTCAGGGCTGCTTGGTGCAGCCCCTCTGTTAAGTGCCTGCTTACTGCAGCACCAACTGATCACATTAAAGGGAAAAGGGAAGAGGGAAACTTGTTGCACAGGAGACTCAGATGAACTTAATTTTATTTATTATGAGTTACAGAATATATGCTTGAAAAACCCCTATTATTAATTTTTCTATTATAAGAGTATATAAGTAGGGGGTGCTACCACAGATCTAAACATTATTGTAGACAAAAGAGAGAAGAGAGAGAGAGATCTGTCTCCGGTGCACATAAGTTTTTTATAAAAATTAACTTTTATTATTTCCTTAAAATAATTGGATTGAATCTACTATTGCATCCAGAATTACCTGGATGCACTAAATGCGAAATATTAAAACAAAACAAAATATAAGGTGATACGAAAATAGACAAGTCTGTGTGTAATAAAGAAAAACAAAAATAAGTTGGTTAAAAACTCCCAGCTGGGCGTCTTTTATGTCTACTAGCTGATGTATATTGTCTTATCTGGCTATTAACAGTGTTTTCTAATACGATAGTGCTACAGTAATAAAGGAACAGATATTTGCAGCACCAACTGACAAACTGAGCTCCTGTGCTGGGAGGCGGGGTGATATAGGAGGCGGCGCTGTGCATTCTGGGAACAGTCAAAGCTTTGAGCCTGTTGGTGCCTTGGATCAAGATCCTACTCTACACTAGAGATGTGCACTTGAAATTTTTCGGGTTTTGTGTTTTGGTTTCGGTTCCGCGGCCGTGTTTTGGGTTCGACCGCGTTTTGGCAAAACCTCACCGAATTTTTTTTGTCGGATTCGGGTGTGTTTTGGATTCGGGTGTTTTTTTCAAAAAACACTTAAAAACAGCTTAAATCATAGAATTTGGGGGTCATTTTGATCCCAAAGTATTATTAACCTCAAAAACCATAATTTCCACTCATTTTCAGTCTATTCTGAACACCTCACACCTCACAATATTATTTTTAGTCCTAAAATTTGCACCGAGGTCGCTGGATGACTAAGCTAAGCGACCCTAGTGGCCGACACAAACACCTGGCCCATCTAGGAGTGGCACTGCAGTGTCACGCAGGATGGCCCTTCCAAAAAACACTCCCCAAACAGCACATGACGCAAAGAAAAAAAGAGGCGCAATGAGGTAGCTGTGTGAGTAAGCTAAGCGACCCTAGTGGCCGACACAAACACCTGGCCCATCTAGGAGTGGCACTGCAGTGTCACGCAGGATGGCCCTTCCAAAAAATACTCCCCAAACAGCACATGACGCAAAGAAAAAAAGAGGCGCAATGAGGTAGCTGTGTGAGTAAGATAAGCGACCCTAGTGGCCGACACAAACACCTGGCCCATCTAGGAGTGGCACTGCAGTGTCACGCAGGATGGCCCTTCCAAAAAACACTCCCCAAACAGCACATGACGCAAAGAAAAAAAGAGGCGCAATGAGGTAGCTGTGTGAGTAAGATAAGCGACCCTAGTGGCCGACACAAACACCTGGCCCATCTAGGAGTGGCACTGCAGTGTCACGCAGGATGGCCCTTCAAAAAAATAGGTATATATTATGTAATGACGGACCTGCTGGACACTGTCTGTCAGACTCAGCACTGCAGACTCCTAAAGTAAGCTACTAGTATCAAGTAGATAGAAGAAAAAAAAAAACACGGGTAGGTGGTATACAATTATGGATGGACGAGCGACTGCCGACACAGAGGTAGCTACAGCCGTGGACTACCGTACTGTGTCTGCTGCTAATATAGACTGGATGATAATGAGATAAAATTAAAATATATATATATATATCACACTAGTACTGCAGCCGGACAGGTATATATTATGTAATGACGGACCTGCTGGACACTGTCTGTCAGCACTGCAGACTCCTAAAGTAAGCTACTAGTATCAAGAAGATAGAAGAAAAAAAAAACCACGGGTAGGTGGTATACAATTATGGATGGACGAGCGACTGCCGACACAGAGGTAGCTACAGCCGTGGACTACCGTACTGTGTCTGCTGCTAATATAGACTGGATGATAATGAGATAAAATTAAAATATATATATATATATATCACACTAGTACTGCAGCCGGACAGGTATATATTATGTAATGACGGACCTGCTGGACACTGTCTGTCAGCACTGCAGACTCCTAAAGTAAGCTACTAGTATCAAGAAGATAGAAAAAAAAAAAAAACACGGGTAGGTGGTATACAATTATGGATGGACGAGCGACTGCCGACACAGAGGTAGCTACAGCCGTGGACTACCGTACTGTGTCTGCTGCTAATATAGACTGGATGATAATGAGATAAAATTAAAATATATATATATATCACACTAGTACTGCAGCCGGACAGGTATATATTATGTAATGACGGACCTGCTGGACACTGTCTGTCAGACTCAGCACTGCAGACTCCTAAAGTAAGCTACTAGTATCAAGAAGATAGAAAAAAAAAAAAACCACGGGTAGGTGGTATACAATTATGGATGGACGAGTGACTGCCGACACAGAGGTAGCTACAGCCGTGGACTACCGTACTGTGTCTGCTGCTAATATAGACTGGATGATAATGAGATAAAATTAAAATATATATATATCACACTAGTACTGCAGCCGGACAGGTATATATTATGTAATGACGGACCTGCTGGACACTGTCTGCAGAATGCGTTTATAAAAACACCACACGACGAGTGTTTAACTTTTTCAGGCAGACAATCACAATATACTGGTGGTCAGCAGACAATCACAATACTGGTGGTCAGTGGTCACTGGTCAGTCACACTGGCAGTGGCACTCTGGCAGCAAAAGTGTGCACTGTACTTAAAATATGTACTCCTGCTATAACTGCTCCCCAGTCTCCCCCACAATTAAGCTGTGTGAGCAGTGAGCACTCAGCACAGTCAGATAATGATATACAGTATTACATATGATGCAGCACACTGGGCTGAGCACAGATATGGTATGTGACTGTGTCACACTGTGTATCGTTTTTTTTTCAGGCAGAGAACGGATTAATTAAACTGGTGGTCACTGGTCACACTATCAGCAGCAAGTAGTACTCCTCCTAATAATATGCTCCCCAAAATTTGTGTCTCTCTCTAGTACTCTAGTCTAAACGGAGAGGACGCCAGCCACGTCCTCTCCCTATCAATCTCAATGCACGTGTGAAAATGGCGGCGACGCGCGGCTCCTTATATAGAATCCGAGTCTCGCAATAGAATACGAGCCTCGCGAGAATCCGACAGCGGGATGATGACGTTCGGGCGCGCTCGGGTTAACCGAGCAAGGCGGGAAGATCCGAGTCGCTCGGCCCCGTGTAAAAAAAACTGAAGTTCGGGCGGGTTCGGATTCCGAGGAACCGAACCCGCTCATCTCTACTCTACACTCCCATTGTCCAGACTTGTGGAGCCCAGTGAACCCCGCAGCAGAAAACGCAGGCGTGTCAGGGAAAAACGCGGGAGTGTCTGGAGAAACGGGGGAGTGGCTGGCCGAACGCAGGGCGTGTTTGTGACGTCAAACCAGGAACTAAACGGACTGAGTTGATCGCAATCTAGGGGTAGGTCTGGAGCTACTCAGAAACTGCAAGAAAATATTTAGTAGCAATTCTGCTAATCTTTCGTTCGCTATTCTGCTAAGCTAAAGATACACTCCCAGAGGGCGGCGGCCTAGCGTGTGCAATGCTGCTAAAAGCAGCTAGCGAGCGAACAACTCGGAATGCGGGCCATTGTTCCCTGCTGGTCCTGATTTCCCACATTCAATACTGCTTCACCATTAATCTCTCACATAAAATTGTTTTGTGCTGGTCCTGGTGCCTCAAACTCACACTTGATCACCATTATTTCCTCACACAAACACTGAGGTTCAGTGACATATTAGACCTACGTGGATCTGCACCGTATTCATTGAAGTACGCCTCTTTCTATATGTGTGTGTATATATATATATTTTAGTGGATGCAAACACTAGACTTGTGTATTCATATTTCGTGCCGGTACTATACACCGGATGTTATGATGCTCAGTTCAGCCGCTGTGCGGGATGCAGGTGGCTGGTTAAAGTACAGCGTGATCTGTACATCACTGTAACTATGTATTACCTGCACGTGTACATGTGAGTCTTAAATACAGCAGGACTATGTATTACCTGTACATGTGATTGTTACTGATAGTGGGGGTCATTCCGAGTTGATTGCTAGCTGCATTTGTTCGCAGCCCAGCAATCAGGCTAAAAAACGGCATTTCTGCGCATGCATATGCGACATACGGGCACAACGAACTATGCCGTTTTGCTCAGGGTCTAGCGTCGCACTGGTTGCCGCAGAGTGATTGACATGAAGTGGGCGTTTCTGGGTGGCTGGGAGTGTTCGGAAAAACGCAGGCGTGCCAAGGAAAACGCAGGCGTGGCTGGGCGAACGCTGGGCGGGTGTGTGACGTCAAATCTGGAACTGAATAGTCTGAAGTGATTGCAAGCACTGAGTAGGTTTTGAGCTACTCTGAAACTACATGAAAAATGTTTGCAGGCGCTCTGCGATACAACCATTCGCACTTCTGCTAAGCTAAAATACACTCCCAGTGGGCGGCGGCATAGTGTTTGCACGGCTGCTAAAAACTGCTAGCGAGCGATCAACTCGGAATGACCCCCAGTGTGACTATGTATTAGCTGTACATGTGGTTCTTAGTACTGACAGTGTGACTATGTATTAGCTGTACACGTGATACTAACTGACAGTGTGACTATGTATTAGCTGTACATGTGGTTCTTACTGACAGTGTGACTATGTATTAGCTGTACACGTGATACTAACTGACAGTGTGACTATGTATTACCTGTACATGTGATTCTTACTGACAGTGTGACTATGTATTACCTGTACATGTGATTCTTACTGACAGTGTGACTATGTATTAGCTGTACACGTGATACTAACTGACAGTGTGACTATGTATTAGCTGTACATGTGGTTCTTACTGACAGTGTGACTATGTATTAGCTGTACACGTGATACTAACTGACAGTGTGACTATGTATTACCTGTACATGTGATTCTTATTGACAGTGTGACTAAGTATTACCTGTGCATGTGATTCTTACTGACAGTGTGACTATGTATTACCAGTACATGTGATTCTTACTGACAGTGTGACTAAGTATTACTTGTACATGTGACTCTTACTGACAGTGTGACTATGTATTACCAGTACATGTGATTCTTACTGACAGTGTAACTATGTATTACCTGTACACGTGATACTTACTGACAGTGTGACTATGTATTACCAGTACATGTGATTCTTACTGACAGTGTGACTAAGTATTACCTGTACATGTGATTCTTACTGACAGTGTAACTATGTATTACCTGTACACGTGATACTTACTGACAGTGTGACTATGTATTACCAGTACATGTGATTCTTACTGACAGTGTGACTATGTATTACCAGTACATGTGATTCTTACTGACAGTGTGACTATGTATTACCTGTACATGTGATTCTTACTGATAGTGTGACTATGTATTAGCTGTACATGTGGTTCTTACTGACAGTGTGACTATGTATTAGCTGTACATGTTGTTCTTACTGACAGTGTGACTATGTATTAGCTGTACATGTGATTCTTACTGATAGTGTGACTATGTATTACCTGTACACGTGATACTAACTGACAGTGTGACTATGTATTACCTGTACATGTGATTCTTACTGACAGTGTGACTATGTATTACCTGTACATGTGATTCTTACTGACAGTGTGACTATGTATTACCTGTACATGTGATTCTTACTGACAGTGTGACTATGTATTACCTGTACATGTGATTCTTACTGACAGTGTGACTATGTATTACCTGCACATGTGATTTTTACTGAGAGTGTGACTATGTATTAGCTGTACATGTGATTCTTACTGACAGTGTAACTATGTATTACCTGTACACGTGATACTTACTGACAGTGTGACTATGTATTACCTGTACATGTGATTCTTACTGACAGTGTAACTATGTATTACCTGTACACGTGATACTTACTGACAGTGTGACTATGTATTACCAGTACATGTGATTCTTACTGACAGTGTGACTATGTATTACCTGTACATGTGATTCTTACTGATAGCGTGACTATGTATTACCTGTACATGTGATTCTTACTGACAGTGTAACTATGTGTTACCTGTACACGTGATACTTACTGACAGTGTGTCTATGTATTACCTGTACATGTGATTCTTACTGACAGTGTAACTATGTATTACCTGTACACGTGATACTTACTGACAGTGTGACTATGTATTACCAGTACATGTGATTCTTACTGACAGTGTGACTAAGTATTACCTGTACACGTGATACTTACTGACAGTGTGACTATGTATTACCAGTACATGTGATTCTTACTGACAGTGTGACTAAGTATTACCTGTACACGTGATACTTACTGACAGTGTGACTATGTATTACCAGTACATGTGATTCTTACTGACAGTGTGACTATGTATTACCTGTACATGTGGTTCTTACTGACAGTGTAACTATGTATTACCTGTACACGTGATACTTACTGACAGTGTGACTATGTATTACCAGTACATGTGATTCTTACTGACAGTGTAACTATGTATTACCTGTACACGTGATACTTACTGACAGTGTGACTATGTATTACCAGTACATGTGATTATTACTAGTAGTGTGACTATGTATTACCTGCACATGTGATTCTTACTGACAGTGTGACTATGTATTACCTGTACATGTGATTCTTACTGACAGTGTGACTATGTATTACCAGTACATGTGATTCTTACTAGTAGTGTGACTATGTATTACCTGCACATGTGATTCTTACTGACAGTGTGACTATGTATTACCTGCACATGTGATTCTTACTAGTAGTGTGACTATGTATTACCTGCACATGTGATTCTTACTGACAGTGTGACTATGTATTACCTGTACATGTGATTCTTACTGACAGTGTGACTATGTTTTACCAGTACATGTGATTCTTACTAGTAGTGTGACTATGTATTACCAGTACATGTGATTCTTACTAGTAGTGTGACTATGTATTACCTGCACATGTGATTCTTACTGACAGTGTGACTATGTATTACCTGTACATGTGATTCTTACTGACAGTGTGACTATGTATTACCTGTACATGTGATTCTTATTGACAGTGTGACTAAGTATTACCTGTGCATGTGATTCTTACTGACAGTGTGACTATGTATTACCAGTACATGTGATTCTTACTGACAGTGTGACTAAGTATTACCTGTACATGTGATTCTTACTGACAGTGTGACTATGTATTACCTGTACACGTGATACTAACTGACAGTGTGACTATGTATTACCTGTACATGTGATTCTTACTGACAGTGTGACTATGTATTAGCTGTACATGTGGTTCTTACTGACAGTGTGACTATGTATTACCTGTACATGTGGTTCTTACTGATAGTGTGACTATGTATTACCTGTACACGTGATACTAACTGACAGTGTGACTATGTATTACCTGTACACGTGATACTAACTGACAGTGTGACTATGTATTACCTGTACATGTGGTTCTTACTGATAGTGTGACTATGTATTAGCTGTACATGTGGTTCTTACTGACAGTGTGACTATGTATTAGCTGTACATGTTGTTCTTACTGACAGTGTGACTATGTATTAGCTGTACATGTGATTCTTACTGATAGTGTGACTATGTATTACCTGTACACGTGATACTTACTGACAGTGTGACTATGTATTACCTGTACATGTGATTCTTACTGACAGTGTAACTATGTATTACCTGTACACGTGATACTTACTGACAGTGTGACTATGTATTACCAGTACATGTGATTCTTACTGACAGTGTGACTAAGTATTACCTGTACACGTGATACTTACTGACAGTGTGACTATGTATTACCAGTACATGTGATTCTTACTGACAGTGTGACTAAGTATTACCTGTACACGTGATACTTACTGACAGTGTGACTATGTATTACCAGTACATGTGATTCTTACTGACAGTGTGACTAAGTATTACCTGTATACCTGTACACGTGATACTTACTGACAGTGTGACTTAGAGATGAGCGGGTTCGGTTTCTCTGAATCCGAACCCGCACGAACTTCATGTTTTTTTTCACGGGTCCGAGCGACTCGGATCTTCCCGCCTTGCTCGGTTAACCCGAGCGCGCCCGAACGTCATCATGACGCTGTCGGATTCTCGCGAGGCTCGGATTCTATCGCGAGACTCGGATTCTATATAAGGAGCCGCGCGTCGCCGCCATTTTCACACGTGCATTGAGATTGATAGGGAGAGGACGTGGCTGGCGTCCTCTCCGTTTAGAATAGATTAGAGAGACACTTGATTTACTAATTTTGGGGAGCATTAGGAGTACTCAGTACAGTGCAGAGTTTTGCTGATAGTGACCACCAGTTTTATTTATAATCCGTTCTCTGCCTGAAAAAAGCGATACACAGCACACAGTGACTCAGTCACATACCATATCTGTGTGCACTGCTCAGGCTCAGGCCAGTGTGCTGCATCATCTATTATCTATATATAATATTATATATATCTGATTATCTGTCTGACTGCTCAGCTCACACAGCTTATAATTGTGGGGGAGACTGGGGAGCACTACTGCAGTGCCAGTTATAGGTTATAGCAGGAGCCAGGAGTACATAATATATTATATAGTGAGTGACCACCAGACACACAGTGCAGTTTATTTAATATATCCGTTCTCTGCCTGAAAAAAGCGATACACACAGTGACTCAGTCAGTCACATACCATATCTGTGTGCACTGCTCAGGCTCAGGCCAGTGTGCTGCATCATCTATATATATATTATATATCTGTCTGACTGCTCAGCTCACACAGCTTATAATTGTGGGGGAGACTGGGGAGCACTACTGCAGTGCCAGTTATAGGTTATAGCAGGAGCCAGGAGTACATAATATTATATTAAAACAGTGCACACTTTTGCTGCAGGAGTGCCACTGCCAGTGTGACTAGTGACCAGTGACCTGACCACCAGTATATATAATATTAGTAGTATACTATCTCTTTATCAACCAGTCTATATTAGCAGCAGACACAGTACAGTGCGGTAGTTCACGGCTGTGGCTACCTCTGTGTCGGCACTCGGCAGCCCGTCCATAATTGTATATACCACCTAACCGTGGTTTTTTTTTCTTTCTTTATACATACATACTAGTTACGAGTATACTATCTCTTTATCAACCAGTCTATATTAGCAGCAGACACAGTACAGTGCGGTAGTTCACGGCTGTGGCTACCTCTGTGTCGGCACTCGGCAGCCCGTCCATAATTGTATATACCACCTAACCGTGGTTTTTTTTTCTTTCTTTATACATACATACTAGTTACGAGTATACTATCTCTTTATCAACCAGTCTATATATTAGCAGCAGACACAGTACAGTGCGGTAGTTCACGGCTGTGGCTACCTCTGTGTCGGCACTCGGCAGCCCGTCCATAATTGTATATACCACCTAACCGTGGTTTTTTTTTCTTTCTTTATACATACATACTAGTTACGAGTATACTATCTCTTTATCAACCAGTCTATATATTAGCAGCAGACACAGTACAGTGCGGTAGTTCACGGCTGTGGCTACCTCTGTGTCGGCACTCGGCAGCCCGTCCATAATTGTATATACCACCTAACCGTGGTTTTTTTTTCTTTCTTTATACATACATACTAGTTACGAGTATACTATCTCTTTATCAACCAGTCTATATATTAGCAGCAGACACAGTACAGTGCGGTAGTTCACGGCTGTGGCTACCTCTGTGTCGGCACTCGGCAGCCCGTCCATAATTGTATATACCACCTAACCGTGGTTTTTTTTTCTTTCTTTATACATACATACTAGTTACGAGTATACTATCTCTTTATCAACCAGTCTATATATTAGCAGCAGACACAGTACAGTGCGGTAGTTCACGGCTGTGGCTACCTCTGTGTCGGCACTCGGCAGCCCGTCCATAATTGTATATACCACCTAACCGTGGTTTTTTTTTCTTTCTTTATACATACATACTAGTTACGAGTATACTATCTCTTTATCAACCAGTCTATATATTAGCAGCAGACACAGTACAGTGCGGTAGTTCACGGCTGTGGCTACCTCTGTGTCGGCACTCGGCAGCCCGTCCATAATTGTATATACCACCTAACCGTGGTTTTTTTTTCTTTCTTTATACATACATACTAGTTACGAGTATACTATCTCTTTATCAACCAGTCTATATATTAGCAGCAGACACAGTACAGTGCGGTAGTTCACGGCTGTGGCTACCTCTGTGTCGGCACTCGGCAGCCCGTCCATAATTGTATATACCACCTAACCGTGGTTTTTTTTTCTTTCTTTATACATACATACTAGTTACGAGTATACTATCTCTTTATCAACCAGTCTATATTAGCAGCAGACACAGTACAGTGCGGTAGTTCACGGCTGTGGCTACCTCTGTGTCGGCACTCGGCAGCCCGTCCATAATTGTATATACCACCTAACCGTGGTTTTTTTTTCTTTCTTTATACATACATACTAGTTACGAGTATACTATCTCTTTATCAACCAGTCTATATATTAGCAGCAGACACAGTACAGTGCGGTAGTTCACGGCTGTGGCTACCTCTGTGTCGGCACTCGGCAGCCCGTCCATAATTGTATATACCACCTAACCGTGGTTTTTTTTTCTTTCTTTATACATACATACTAGTTACGAGTATACTATCTCTTTATCAACCAGTCTATATATTAGCAGCAGACACAGTACAGTGCGGTAGTTCACGGCTGTGGCTACCTCTGTGTCGGCACTCGGCAGCCCGTCCATAATTGTATATACCACCTAACCGTGGTTTTTTTTTCTTTCTTTATACATACATACTAGTTACGAGTATACTATCTCTTTATCAACCAGTCTATATATTAGCAGCAGACACAGTACAGTGCGGTAGTTCACGGCTGTGGCTACCTCTGTGTCGGCACTCGGCAGCCCGTCCATAATTGTATATACCACCTTACCGTGGTTTTTTTTTCTTTCTTTATACATACATACATACTAGTTACGAGTATACTATCTCTTTATCAACCAGTCTATATATTAGCAGCAGACACAGTACAGTGCGGTAGTTCACGGCTGTGGCTACCTCTGTGTCGGCACTCGGCAGCCCGTCCATAATTGTATATACCACCTAACCGTGGTTTTTTTTTCTTTCTTTATACATACATACTAGTTACGAGTATACTATCTCTTTATCAACCAGTCTATATATTAGCAGCAGACACAGTACAGTGCGGTAGTTCACGGCTGTGGCTACCTCTGTGTCGGCACTCGGCAGCCCGTCCATAATTGTATACTAGTATCCAATCCATCCATCTCCATTGTTTACCTGAGGTGCCTTTTAGTTGTGCCTATTAAAATATGGAGAACAAAAATGTTGAGGTTCCAAAATTAGGGAAAGATCAAGATCCACTTCCACCTCGTGCTGAAGCTGCTGCCACTAGTCATGGCCGAGACGATGAAATGCCAGCAACGTCGTCTGCCAAGGCCGATGCCCAATGGCATAGTACAGAGCATGTCAAAACCAAAACACCAAATATCAGTAAAAAAAGGACTCCAAAACCTAAAATAAAATTGTCGGAGGAGAAGCGTAAACTTGCCAATATGCCATTTACCACACGGAGTGGCAAGGAACGGCTGAGGCCCTGGCCTATGTTCATGGCTAGTGGTTCAGCTTCACATGAGGATGGAAGCACTCAGCCTCTCGCTAGAAAACTGAAAAGACTCAAGCTGGCAAAAGCACCGCAAAGAACTGTGCGTTCTTTGAAATCCCAAATCCACAAGGAGAGTCCAATTGTGTCGGTTGCGATGCCTGACCTTCCCAACACTGGACGTGAAGAGCATGCGCCTTCCACCATTTGCACGCCCCCTGCAAGTGCTGGAAGGAGCACCCGCAGTCCAGTTCCTGATAGTCAGATTGAAGATGTCAGTGTTGAAGTACACCAGGATGAGGAGGATATGGGTGTTGCTGGCGCTGGGGAGGAAATTGACCAGGAGGATTCTGATGGTGAGGTGGTTTGTTTAAGTCAGGCACCCGGGGAGACACCTGTTGTCCGTGGGAGGAATATGGCCGTTGACATGCCAGGTGAAAATACCAAAAAAATCAGCTCTTCGGTGTGGAGGTATTTCACCAGAAATGCGGACAACAGGTGTCAAGCCGTGTGTTCCCTTTGTCAAGCTGTAATAAGTAGGGGTAAGGACGTTAACCACCTCGGAACATCCTCCCTTATACGTCACCTGCAGCGCATTCATAATAAGTCAGTGACAAGTTCAAAAACTTTGGGTGACAGCGGAAGCAGTCCACTGACCAGTAAATCCCTTCCTCTTGTAACCAAGCTCACGCAAACCACCCCACCAACTCCCTCAGTGTCAATTTCCTCCTTCCCCAGGAATGCCAATAGTCCTGCAGGCCATGTCACTGGCAATTCTGACGAGTCCTCTCCTGCCTGGGATTCCTCCGATGCATCCTTGCGTGTAACGCCTACTGCTGCTGGCGCTGCTGTTGTTGCCGCTGGGAGTCGATGGTCATCCCAGAGGGGAAGTCGTAAGCCCACTTGTACTACTTCCAGTAAGCAATTGACTGTTCAACAGTCCTTTGCGAGGAAGATGAAATATCACAGCAGTCATCCTACTGCAAAGCGGATAACTGAGTCCTTGACAACTATGTTGGTGTTAGACGTGCGTCCGGTATCCGCCGTTAGTTCACAGGGAACTAGACAATTTATTGAGGCAGTGTGCCCCCGTTACCAAATACCATCTAGGTTCCACTTCTCTAGGCAGGCGATACCGAGAATGTACACGGACGTCAGAAAAAGACTCACCAGTGTCCTAAAAAATGCAGTTGTACCCAATGTCCACTTAACCACGGACATGTGGACAAGTGGAGCAGGGCAGGGTCAGGACTATATGACTGTGACAGCCCACTGGGTAGATGTATGGACTCCCGCCGCAAGAACAGCAGCGGCGGCACCAGTAGCAGCATCTCGCAAACGCCAACTCTTTCCTAGGCAGGCTACGCTTTGTATCACCGCTTTCCAGAATACGCACACAGCTGAAAACCTCTTACGGCAACTGAGGAAGATCATCGCGGAATGGCTTACCCCAATTGGACTCTCCTGTGGATTTGTGGCATCGGACAACGCCAGCAATATTGTGTGTGCATTAAATATGGGCAAATTCCAGCACGTCCCATGTTTTGCACATACCTTGAATTTGGTGGTGCAGAATTTTTTAAAAAACGACAGGGGCGTGCAAGAGATGCTGTCGGTGGCCAGAAAAATTGCGGGACACTTTCGGCGTACAGGCACCACGTACAGAAGACTGGAGCACCACCAAAAACTACTGAACCTGCCCTGCCATCATCTGAAGCAAGAAGTGGTAACGAGGTGGAATTCAACCCTCTATATGCTTCAGAGGTTGGAGGAGCAGCAAAAGGCCATTCAAGCCTATACAATTGAGCACGATATAGTAGGTGGAATGCACCTGTCTCAAGTGCAGTGGAGAATGATTTCAACGTTGTGCAAGGTTCTGATGCCCTTTGAACTTGCCACACGTGAAGTCAGTTCAGACACTGCCAGCCTGAGTCAGGTCATTCCCCTCATCAGGCTTTTGCAGAAGAAGCTGGAGGCATTGAAGAAGGAGCTAAAAGGGAGCGATTCCGCTAGGCATGTGGGACTTGTGGATGCAGCCCTTAATTCGCTTAACAAGGATTCACGGGTGGTCAATCTGTTGAAATCAGAGCACTACATTTTGGCCACCGTGCTCGATCCTAGATTTAAAGCCTACCTTGGATCTCTCTTTCCAGCAGACACAGGTCTGCTGGGGTTGAAAGACCTGCTGGTGAGAAAATTGTCAAGTCAAGCGGAACGCGACCTGTCAACATCTCCTCCTTCACATTCTCCCGCAACTGGGGGTGCGAGGAAAAGGCTCAGAATTCCGAGCCCACCCGCTGGCGGTGATGCAGGGCAGTCTGGAGCGACTGCTGATGCTGACATCTGGTCCGGACTGAAGGACCTGACAACGATTACGGACATGTCGTCTACTGTCACTGCATATGATTCTCTCAACATTGATAGAATGGTGGAGGATTATATGAGTGACCGCATCCAAGTAGGCACGTCACACAGTCCGTACTTATACTGGCAGGAAAAAGAGGCAATTTGGAGGCCCTTGCACAAACTGGCTTTATTCTACCTAAGTTGCCCTCCCACAAGTGTGTACTCCGAAAGAGTGTTTAGTGCCGCCGCTCACCTTGTCAGCAATCGGCGTACGAGGTTACATCCAGAAAATGTGGAGAAGATGATGTTCATTAAAATGAATTATAATCAATTCCTCCGCGGAGACATTGACCAGCAGCAATTGCCTCCACAAAGTACACAGGGAGCTGAGATGGTGGATTCCAGTGGGGACGAATTGATAATCTGTGAGGAGGGGGATGTACACGGTGATATATCGGAGGGTGAAGATGAGGTGGACATCTTGCCTCTGTAGAGCCAGTTTGTGCAAGGAGAGATTAATTGCTTCTTTTTTGGGGGGGGTCCAAACCAACCCGTCATATCAGTCACAGTCGTGTGGCAGACCCTGTCACTGAAATGATGGGTTGGTTAAAGTGTGCATGTCCTGTTTTGTTTATACAACATAAGGGTGGGTGGGAGGGCCCAAGGACAATTCCATCTTGCACCTCTTTTTTCTTTTCTTTTTCTTTGCATCATGTGCTGATTGGGGAGGGTTTTTTGGAAGGGACATCCTGCGTGACACTGCAGTGCCACTCCTAGATGGGCCCGGTGTTTGTGTCGGCCACTAGGGTCGCTAATCTTACTCACACAGTCAGCTACCTCATTGCGCCTCTTTTTTTCTTTGCGTCATGTGCTGTTTGGGGAGGGTTTTTTGGAAGGGACATCCTGCGTGACACTGCAGTGCCACTCCTAGATGGGCCCGGTGTTTGTGTCGGCCACTAGGGTCGCTAATCTTACTCACACAGCTACCTCATTGCGCCTCTTTTTTTCTTTGCGTCATGTGCTGTTTGGGGAGGGTTTTTTGGAAGGGACATCCTGCGTGACACTGCAGTGCCACTCCTAGATGGGCCCGGTGTTTGTGTCGGCCACTAGGGTCGCTAATCTTACTCACACAGCTACCTCATTGCGCCTCTTTTTTTCTTTGCGTCATGTGCTGTTTGGGGAGGGTTTTTTGGAAGGGACATCCTGCGTGACACTGCAGTGCCACTCCTAGATGGGCCCGGTGTTTGTGTCGGCCACTAGGGTCGCTAATCTTACTCACACAGCTACCTCATTGCGCCTCTTTTTTTCTTTGCGTCATGTGCTGTTTGGGGAGGGTTTTTTGGAAGGGACATCCTGCGTGACACTGCAGTGCCACTCCTAGATGGGCCCGGTGTTTGTGTCGGCCACTAGGGTCGCTAATCTTACTCACACAGCTACCTCATTGCGCCTCTTTTTTTCTTTGCGTCATGTGCTGTTTGGGGAGGGTTTTTTGGAAGGGACATCCTGCGTGACACTGCAGTGCCACTCCTAGATGGGCCCGGTGTTTGTGTCGGCCACTAGGGTCGCTAATCTTACTCACACAGCTACCTCATTGCGCCTCTTTTTTTCTTTGCGTCATGTGCTGTTTGGGGAGGGTTTTTTGGAAGGGACATCCTGCGTGACACTGCAGTGCCACTCCTAGATGGGCCCGGTGTTTGTGTCGGCCACTAGGGTCGCTTATCTTACTCACACAGCGACCTCGGTGCAAATTTTAGGACTAAAAATAATATTGTGAGGTGTGAGGTATTCAGAATAGACTGAAAATGAGTGTAAATTATGGTTTTTGAGGTTAATAATACTTTGGGATCAAAATGACCCCCAAATTCTATGATTTAAGCTGTTTTTTAGTGTTTTTTGAAAAAAACACCCGAATCCAAAACACACCCGAATCCGACAAAAAAAATTCGGTGAGGTTTTGCCAAAACGCGTTCGAACCCAAAACACGGCCGCGGAACCGAACCCAAAACCAAAACACAAAACCCGAAAAATTTCAGGCGCTCATCTCTAGTGTGACTATGTATTACCAGTACATGTGATTCTTACTGACAGTGTGACTATGTATTACCTGTACATGTGGTTCTTACTGACAGTGTAACTATGTATTACCTGTACACGTGATACTTACTGACAGTGTGACTATGTATTACCAGTACATGTGATTCTTACTGACAGTGTAACTATGTATTACCTGTACACGTGATACTTACTGACAGTGTGACTATGTATTACCAGTACATGTGATTCTTACTGACAGTGTGACTATGTATTACCTGTACATGTGGTTCTTACTGACAGTGTGACTATGTATTACCTGCACATGTGATTCTTACTGATAGTGTGACTATGTATTACCTGTACATGTGGTTCTTACTGATAGTGTGACTATGTATTAGCTGTTCATGTGGTTCTTACTGACAGTGTGACTATGTATTAGCTGTACATGTGGTTCTTACTGATAGTGTGACTATGTATTACCTGTACATGTGATTCTTACTGACAGTGTAACTATGTATTACCTGTACACGTGATACTTACTGACAGTGTGACTATGTATTACCTGTACATGTGATTCTTACTGACAGTGTAACTATGTATTACCTGTACACGTGATACTTACTGACAGTGTGACTATGTATTACCAGTACATGTGATTCTTACTGACAGTGTGACTAAGTATTACCTGTACATGTGATTCTTACTGACAGTGTGACTATGTATTACCAGTACATGTGATTCTTATTGACAGTGTGACTAAGTATTACCTGTACATGTGATTCTTACTGACAGTGTGACTATGTATTACCTGTACACGTGATTCTTACTGACAGTGTGACTATGTATTACCTGTACACGTGATTCTTACTGACAGTGTGACTATGTATTACCTGTACACGTGATTCTTACTGAGAGTGTGACTATGTATTACCTGTACATGTGATTCTTACTGAGAGTGTGACTATGCATTACCTGTACGTGTGATTCTTACTGACAGTGTGACTATGTATTACCTGCACATGTGATTTTTACTGAGAGTGTGACTATGTATTACCTGTACACATGAGTCTTACTGACAGTGTGACTATGTATTACCTGCACATGTGACTCTTACTGACATTGTGACTATGTATTACCTGCACATGTGACTCTTACTGACAGTGTGACTATGTATTACCTGTACACATGGGTCTTACTGACAGTGTGACTATGTATTACCTGCACATGTGACTCTTACTGACAGTGTGACTATGTATTACCTGCACATGTGACTCTTACTGACAGTGTGACTATGTATTACCTGTACACGTACACATGATTCTTACTGACAGTGTGACTATGTATTACTTGCACGCATACACGTGATTCTTACTGACAGTGTGACTATGTATTACTTGCACGCATACACGTGATTCTTACTGACGGTGTGACTATGTATTACTTGCACGCATACACGTGATTCTTACTGACGGTGTGACTATGTATTACCTGCACGCATACACGTGATTCTTACTGACGGTGTGACTATGTATTACCTGCACGCATACACGTGATTCTTACTGACGGTGTGAATATGTATTACCTGTACACGTGATTCTTACTGACAGTGTGACTATGTATTACCTGTACGTGTGATTCTTACTGGTAGTGTGACTATGTATTACCTGCACATGTGATTCTTACTGAGAGTGTGACTATGTATTACCTGCACATGTGATTCTTACTGACAGTGTGACTATGTATTACCTGCACATGTGATTCTTACTGACAGTGTGACTATGTATTACCTGCACATGTGATTCTTACTGATAGTGGGACTATGTATTACCTGTACATGTGATTCTTACTGACAGTGTGACTATGTATTACCAGTACATGTGATTCTTACTGACAGTGTGACTAAGTATTACCTGTACATGTGATTCTTACTGACAGTGTGACTATGTATTACCTGTACATGTGATTCTTACTGACAGTGTGACTATGTATTACCTGCACATGTGATTCTTACTGACAGTGTGACTATGTATTACCTGCACATGTGATTCTTACTGACAGTGTGACTATGTATTACCTGCACATGTGATTCTTACTGACAGTGTGACTATGTATTACCTGCACATGTGACTCTTACTGACAGTGTGACTATGTATTACCTGCACATGTGACTCTTACTGACAGTGTGACTATGTATTACCAGTACATGTGACTATGTATTACCTGTACACGTACACATGATTCTTACTGACAGTGTGACTATGTATTACCTGCACGCATACACGTGATTCTTACTGACGGTGTGACTATGTATTACCTGCACATGTGATTCTTACTGACAGTGTGACTATGTATTACCTGCACATGTGATTCTTACTGACAGTGTGACTATGTATTACCTGCACATGTGATTCTTACTGACAGTGTGACTATGTATTACCTGCACATGTGATTCTTACTGATAGTGGGACTATGTATTACCTGTACATGTGATTCTTACTGACAGTGTGACTATGTATTACCAGTACATGTGATTCTTACTGACAGTGTGACTAAGTATTACCTGTACATGTGATTCTTACTGACAGTGTGACTATGTATTACCTGTACATGTGATTCTTACTGACAGTGTGACTATGTATTACCTGCACATGTGATTCTTACTGACAGTGTGACTATGTATTACCTGCACATGTGATTCTTACTGACAGTGTGACTATGTATTACCTGCACATGTGACTCTTACTGACAGTGTGACTATGTATTACCTGCACATGTGACTCTTACTGACAGTGTGACTATGTATTACCTGCACATGTGACTATGTATTACCTGTACACGTACACATGATTCTTACTGACAGTGTGACTATGTATTACCTGCACGCATACACGTGATTCTTACTGACGGTGTGACTATGTATTACCTGCACGCATACACGTGATTCTTACTGACGGTGTGACTATGTATTACCTGCACGCATACACGTGATTCTTACTGACGGTGTGAATATGTATTACCTGCACGCGTATACATGATTCTTGCGAACACTTCTCCTGAAGAATCCTTTGCATCCGTCACAGCTGGAAGCCCCGTAGTGTTTCCCAGTAGCCCGATCTCCACAAATAGCGCAGAGAGAGCTGACGCCATTACTGATAGAACCTGGGCTCGCCGACTCCACTGCAATAATTTCTGTGGAGAAGAACATGGAGCACAAAGTTATAATGTGTGTGCAGGCGCCAGGCACACTTATAATCACTTCTCTCTCATGGTTAGAGGACAACCTTTAGTCAGTCACAGCTTTAGAATGCTAAGAGCAAGGCAGAGCTTTTCCGATTGGCCGACTTCTGCGTCTGCAATATGTGAGGCTCCTGTCACCGTGGTGATGGAGGATTATCACGTAAAACACACATATGTGTAAATTGAAGTTTATGCATCTAACTCAAATAAGTAAAAATGATAGCCAAAAAAAAATGTTTCTAATGGGCCCTACACACTCTGCGATCCGCCGCCGAGCTGCCCGACGGCAGATACGGCCGGCGGGCAACCCGGTGGCGGGGGAGTGAGGGGGTGATTGAAGTTTCTTCACTCCCCCCGTCACCCGTCTCTATAGCAATGCATGCTAACATGGACGAGATTGTCCATAATGGCCTGCATGCATAAGCGACCCGGCACCAACGATTAACGGGCGCGGGGCCACGCATCGTTACTCGTTGGTGCCTGCACACTGCACGATATGAACGAGTTCTCGTTCATTGATGAACGAGAACGTTCATATTGTGCAGTGAGATTTGTAAGTGTGTAGGGCCCATAAGTAAGCCGGGGGGGGTGGGGAGGGGGGTGGAAGGGTGGGGGGGTTATTCTATTCTTGGCGATATACAAGATTTGCCGTTATGAAATGTCAAATCACATCCATCTACATCACGAGTTTTATCCTGCACCCCATGGAGGTGTGTAGGAAGACTTGCTCTGCTGACGTTACCGTAACTGACTGATATTAGCCATACCGATACCTCTAGAGGCGCTATTATAGCTGGAGCTATTAACTTATCATTTTATTTATTATATTACCAAATGCCTAGATACCCTGGGGTGCCGCGAGGCTCTGGCAGGGGTGCTCAGATTGGTGGTGCAGGGCCAAATCAAATTATTTATGGTCAAAGTAATAGGCAAAACCAGTGCTGGTGGCTGCCAATCATATAACATGTGGACAAACAGAAGCACAACTGTATACCACACATAACTGACCCTAAGGGGTCTATTCATGAAGCAGTGAAAAGTGAGGAGAAGTGAGCCAGTTGAGAAGTTGCCCATGCAACCAATCAGTGTTGAGGTAACATTTTTAAAATGCATTCTGTAAAATTATACGTAGCAGCTGATTGGTTGCCATGGGCACCTTCTCCACTGGCTCACTTCTCCACACTTTTCACCGCATCATGAATAGACCCCTAAGTATGACAGGTGGGCACAATTTACTTCATTTAATATTTCTTTTCCAAACTTATCAATAAAAATCTTTTATGCTAGGGGTGCCATGAATAAGATGCTTATACTATAGGGCGCCGTGATTCAGGAAAGTTTGGGAACCACTGATTTAGATACAGATGGAGTCGTGCTCATCTGAGGTGGCTCCATTGCATACGAGCGCTCCTGGAGTGACTAGGCGATCCATCCGCCTAGTCACGCCGGGAGCGCACTGAGATGCTCCCATTCTAATGAATGGGGTGCGTGCGCGCCACGGACGTGTGCGTTCCCCGGACTCGGCGTTAGGCGCGCCCGCACAGACAGAGCCACGATTAGCGTGGCTGCATCTGTACTAGTGTAATGATGGAGCTCTTTTTGGAAAGTAGCCAGGTTAACTTTAGAAATCTGGATCATAATACTCCGTTACCTAGAACACCTGTAAATGATAAAACATTATTCTATCCGTGTTACTTACATTGATATATTGGTAGTTATGTACTTACGCTATGACTAGCTGATAGTGTTTGTTTTGTATGTTTACGCCTGTGGACACTTTGTGGCGCCTCGTACAGCACATTAAAGGAAATAATATGAGAAATCACATTAAACACCCGTTGTCATAAATTGACGCTAGAACCATTTGTGTGAATCTATTTCAGATGGGATGAAAGACATTGAAAAATTATCTTTCACCAAGTCACCTGGAGTCCAAAATGTGCTGTAATAACAGCTGGTGTGTCAAAGCCAACGGTAGTTACCAATACATCACTGTACTCCGTCATAAAGAAAATATCACATTTTCAGACTACAACAAGGAAACAGCTGGGTATGTATGTTATGAGAGGGGTGTGGTCAAAAAAATACAGGCAGTGGGATCCCGACAGTCAGGAGACCGAAAGCGGGATAACAACGGTTACAATCCCGACACATCCCGGAGGTAAGTATCGGGAGTAGGTGTTAGGGTGGTTGTGTGAGGGGTTAGGGTTGGCTGCAGGGGTGGTGGCAGTTAGGGTTAGGCTGTGGGATGGAGAGGTTACGGTTGGGCTGCTAGAGGGGATGGTCAGGGTTAGGCTGCAGGTTGGGGGTGAGGGTTAGGCTGCCTGGGAAGGGTGTGGTAGGGTTAGACTGTGGAAGGGGGGGGGGGGAGGGGGTTAGGGTTAGGTTGTGGAAGGGGGGGGGGTTAGGCTGTGGGAGGGGTGGGTTAGGGTTAGGTTGTAAAGGGAAAGAGGATAAGGCTGTTATAGGGGTGAGTTAGGCTGCTGGTGGGGGGGGGGGTCGCAGAGGCTGCTTTTAAGCTGTGGGAGGTGACAGTTAGGGTAATGCTAAAGGGGGGAGGGTTAGGCTGCAGGGATGGGGGCAGTTAGGGTTAGGCTGCGGGAGGGGGAGGTTGGGGTTAGACTGCTTGGGGGGGAGAGGGGGGTAGTTAGGCTGTGGGAGGGGTGGGTTAGGTGGGGGGGCTAGGCTTCTGGAGATTTCGGTAAGGCTGCAGGGGGTTAGACTGCAGGTGGGAGGGGGAGTTTAGGGTTAGGTTACGGGTGGGAGGGGGGAGTGTAGGGTTAGGCTGCAGGTGGGAGGGGGAGGTCAGGCTGTGTGTGTGGGGTGGATAGAGTTAGGCTGCGGGTGGGAGGGGGAGGTCAGGTTGTGTGTGTGGGGGGGATAGCGTTAGGCTGCGGGTGGGAGGGGGGGCGGCTGTGTGTGTGGGGGGGATAGCGTTAGGCTGCGGGTGGGAGGGGGAGGTCAGGTTGTGTGTGTGGGGGGGATAGAGTTAGGCTGCGGGTGGGAGGGGGAGGTCAGGTTGTGTGTGTGGGGGGGATAGCGTTAGGCTGCGGGTGGGAGGGGGAGGTCAGGTTGTGTGTGTGTGTGGGGGTGATAGAGTTAGGCTGCGGGTGGGAGGGGAAGGTTAGGTTGTGTGTGTGGGGGAGATAGAGTTAGGCTGCAGGTGGGAGGTCAGGTTGTGTGTGTGGGGGAGATAGAGTTAGGCTGCGGGTGGGAGGTCAGGTTGTGTGTGTGGGGTGGATAGAGTTAGGCTGCGGGTGGGAGGGGGAGGTCAGGCTGTGTGTGTGGGGTGGATAGAGTTAGGCTGCGGGTGGGATGGGGAGGTCAGGTTGTGTGTGTGGGGGGGATAGAGTTAGGCTGCGGGTGGGAGGGGGAGGTCAGGTTGTGTGTGTGTGGTGGGGGTTGGTTTAGGCAGTGAGTGGAAGGGGGGAGGTTAAAGGTTAGGCTTTGGGAGGGGTGGGTTAGGGTTAGGGTTAGGATCTGGGGTAGGGAAAAAATACTTACCCAGATGTGTCGGGATTTTGGCAGGTCAATCCTGCTGTCTACTGACTATCGGGATCCCGCCCTTGGCGCTAATGCAAGAATCTGTGCAGCTGCAAGCAGGAAGCGCCACCGCCCACATGGCAGCCGCGACAACATCATCACCAGCCTCACGCTAGGTGTGAGATCCCTCAGAAACAGGCTTCCCTCCCCGTATGCACAAAGCATTAGCTACACACCCACAGCACTCCCACGTGTCTGGGTGATTCTGCGCTACTGCATTGCTGCTGCCCAGTTCCCGCCCCCAAACCCCCTCTAACAGAAAGACAGATACAACCAAGTTCCATACAACTAAGAATGGGACAGGCTGGCCTAGCTCCTCCCCCTTGTGTCGTAACTCCTCCCCCAGACGGAAAAGGTCCCTTAGCCCACTTGATTCTAGCATCTACCATGCAAACGCTCGCCATTGTGTCCATGTGCAGAGATCCGTGAGACTCAGGGTCAGGACAAATCTATGGCAGTAAGTACAATGGAAATACTAGGGATTGTGGGATGATACAAAGACATTATAAAACTAATAAAGTCCAAGCCTCCGATCCGCGGGATCAGTATGATTTATCCACAATCAAAATCCAGACGGTCAGAATACAGACAATAATTGACCAATGGGCAAAATAACGACAAGGTCAAAATACTGACTTGGACAAAATACCGACATTTAACATGTCGACACAGTCGAAACGCCGCCATTTAAAATGTCAACAGGTCAAAAAGTCGACACGGTTTTTAAAAACAAACATTTGGTGTGTATGTCGACATAGGACGACATGGACAAGTTCCGCATCCCCTTGCATGGCGAGCACCTTCTGGAAATTGTAGACACCTATATCTGTGCTACACAAGATTTTTAATTTTTTTTTAAGTTACAGATTTTCTGCCACATCACACTTCATTTGCATATGTCCGCCCACAAGAAGGATGACCTAATGACAGGTAAACATAGGAAATATGGGCGGATTATTGAGAATGCACACACACTGCTGGATATCGGGAGATTGCGTCTGAGATTTTTCGTTTCGGACGAGAGATCGCAAAATCGTTCGCTCGTGTGTGTGGCTAAGATTTTCCAGAATTATCGTCGAAACGATCCTTCATACACACTATACAATAAATTTGGCTGAGAACCCAATTATTGGCAAATCGGCTTAATAATTGTATAGTGTGTACCTAGCTTTACTCTCTCTGCATATGTTACATCTGCCCCACCTGCAGCACATCATGGTTTTGCGCAGTTGTGTGCTTTTTGCTTTGCTAAAAAACCTTAATCTTATTTATATGTTCTGTCCAGTTAAGGGGGGTACTCACGGAGCGATATTCTAAGCAATCTGACTAGATTGCTTAGAATATAAGCCTAATCACTCCGTGTGTAGCCCTTACAGCGATAGCGATGCGTCAATCTAGGGGGGCGCTCACTTCACCCGCTGGGTGAAATGAGCGCCCCTCTCCCCCCCCCCCCTCCGTCTCCCCCCGCACGCTCAGCACAGATCGCGCTGTGCTGAGCGGCAAGAGAGATATGCGGTTCGCTCAGCACACGTCTCTCCCCGCATCGGCCCGTCTACATGGGCCTTTACTGTCTGCTAATGATATAACGATGATTGTGGCACCACGGCAGTCTACTGCCCCTCCCCCATAACTGATTACAATGGGCTATGCTATGATGGTTGGTATAACGTTTTATACTATACAGCAGTGGTTCCCAAACTTTTTTGAATCACGACGCCCTAGAGTATCAGAATTTTTTTCACGGCACCCCTAGGCCAAAAGTTTTTTTAGTGAGAAATTTAGAAAGAAATATTAAATTAAGTAAACTGTCATCCTTAGGGTCAGTTGTGTGGTGAGTGATAAGATTTGCTTCTGTTTGTGCACATATGTTATGATTAGCAGCCACCAGCACTGGTTTTGCCTATTATATTGACCATAAATAATTTTAATTGGTCCTGGATTACCAATCCAATGCACCCCTGCAAGTGTCCCGAAGCACCCCAGGGAGCCACAGCACACAGTTTGAGAACCACTGCTATACAGTGTTATCCAAGTACTACACCCAATAATACGTTGGCAGGACAGTGATTTGGAGCCAGGATCTGGACTTTCTGGCAAATACTTGAGCTAAGGGGGTCATTCCGAGTTGATCGCTCGCTAGCTACTTTTAGCAGCTGTGCAAACACATAGTCGCCGCCCACGGGGGAGTGTATTTTCACTTTGCAAGTGTGCGGACGCCTTTGCAGCCGAGTGCAGCAAAAACATTTTGTGCAGTTTCCGAGTAGCTCTGGACTTACTCAGCCGCTGCGATCACTTCAGTCTTTTTGGTCCCGGAATTGACGTCAGACACCCGCCCTGCAAACGCCTGGACACGCATGCGTTTTCCCAAACACTCCCAGAAAACAGTCAGTTAACACCCACAAAAACCCTCTTTCTGTCAATCACCTTGCATTCGGCTGTGCGAATGGAATCTTCGCTAAATCCATCACCCAGCACCAATCCCCTTTGTACCCATACGACGCGCCTCCGCATTGCGGTGCATGCGCAGTTTTGCCATTTTTTTACCTGATCGCTGCGCTGCAAAAATTGGCAGCGAGCAATCAACTCGGAATGACCCCCTATATCGGGTGACACTTGTGATACTAGTATAATTTAGGCAAACTCCCAGAGGAAGGCCAGACCAGGCTGAAACGCGTTGGAGGACATTGGGGAGAACTAAAACACCCAAGTGGTCAGCGGATAACAGAAGAAATCCGAGCACCGGCGACGAACATTCTGCTGCTACACAGCAGGATCGGAGAGTGAGCGCAGACGGACGGGCAGCGAGGAGGGTGAATGCAGGTGAGGCTCGGCTAGGTGACTGGTTGTTCTCGCTGTGGAATCCCGGACAGGTTCCAAGGCGGTGAACCCCTTTCCCTAGACGCAAGATCAGGACGGCGCACAGAGCAGGCTCCCGGCTGGGTCGGAACCAGGACACACCGAGCGAGCAGGCCTTGGCTGCTGCTTACTGGTCAGCTCAGAACCCCTACAGATTCCCGGCGCGTACCCGCACCCGGACTCCTCACGAACACGGCCGCAACGGTAAGAACTCAGTTATCCACTGGATATGGGACGCCGGTCTCTGTCACTTGTATTAAGAATTTAAGGACTCATTGATTTTAGCATCTCCAGGATTAAGGACAGTACACCATACCTCCCAACATGACCCTCTCCAGGAGGGACAGAATGTTCTGCTTCTGGACTTTTCTCTTAATGTATGATTGTCGTCACCTGTGTTGAACAGATAATGGATAAGAAAGTTGTTTTACCACAGGTGATGGCAATCCTAGATCATACTTGCCTACCTGACCCTCTCCATGAGGGAGAAAATGCTCTGTTCCTGGACTTTCCTGGTAATGTATGATTGCCATCACCTGTGGTGAAACACCTTTCTTATCAATTAACTAGCTCACCACAGATGATGGCAATCATACATTACCAGGAAAGTCCAGGAACAGAGCATTTTCTCCCTCATGGAGAGGGTCAAGTAGGAAAGTATGTCCTAAATTAACAGGGAAATACAGGAGCAGAATATTCTGTCCCTCCTGGAGAGGGTCATGTTGGGAGGTATACTCTGTGCATATTTGAATTGTCCTTAAAAGTTGTGAGATTTTTGTGTAATAATAACCAGTTGTTTTTGCAACATCTAATAAATAAAACAAATGGTGAATATTAAAAAACAGTGAAAAACTTTCCCAGGTATATAGCTTTAAACTCCTATATCGCATACTGGTGACAGTTTGAAGAAAAACCTGCTGTAGAACTACACGTCCCAGCACACCCTGCCACAATTTTGGTATTTGGCAATGCTAAAACTGTGTCGGCGCGGCATATGCTGACATACCTCCCAACAGGACCCTCTCCAGGAGGGACACAATGCTCTGCTCCTGGACTTTTCTCTTCATTTATGATTGCCGGCACCTGTTTTGATTGAACAGGTTAATGGATAGGAAAGGTGTTTTAGCACAGGTGATGGCAATCCTAAAATAAGAGGGAAGTCCAGGAGCAGAGCATTCTGTCCCTCCTGGAGAGGGTCATATTGGGAGGTATGGTACATAGGTATTCTACGTTCACTCCAAAAGGGCACCTCGACCCACAGGAGGCTAAAAGAACTGTATGAACTTTGCTTTTTGAAAAAGGACTGTTTAGGGTTCATATAAGGAAATACAGCCGTATCTTATTGGCATTTAATAAATTAGTTGTTATTCTAATACACAGGTTCTCAAACTTGGTCCTCAGGACCCCACACAGTGCATGTTTTGCAGGTCTCCTCACAGAATCATAAGTAAAATAATTAGCTCCACCTGTGGACCTTTTAAAATGTGTCAGTGAGTAATTAATACACCTGTGCACCTGCTGGGTTGCCTGCAAAACATGCACTGTGTGGGGGTCCTGAGGACCGAGTTTGAGAATCACTGTTCTAATACATTCATTTATCCTACCTTTATTGACAAAAGCAAACACAATTATTACAGGCCACTACTAGCAAATCAAAACAATTTTAGTAGGGGTTTGAGCGCAGTTAGGTACTAGATTGTATTTTGCATTGTGTATCTTTAATACTAGTATAATTTAGCCTGTTGGGGGTTACTATCATACTTGCCTACCTGACCCTCTCCATGAGGGAGAAAATGCTCTGTTCTTGGACTTTCCTGGTAATGTATGATTGCCATCACCTGTGGTGAAACGCCTTTCTTATCAATTAACTAGCTCACCACAGGTGATGGCAATCAAACATTACCAGGAAAGTCCAGGAACAGAGCATTTTCTCCTTCATGGAGAGGTCAGGTAGGCAAGTATGGCGTTACTTTACTACCCTCCTTATATGTTACTGGTCGGTAACTTGGGGAGGTGGCATGGCTGTAGTGTCTCTGCATGTACTGTTCTGCTGACGGAATATAACTGAGTATAGCAGAATATCCTGTGTGTAACGTTATCTGTATACTTCAGACTGACTCCTTTATGGTCCCATAAGACCGGCCCAGTTATCAGGCAAACACGGCTATAAAATTTAGCTAAAGCTAGGGGCTGTGCACAAATAGTCGCTTGCACAACACATGAAACGGATTCCGCAGCCTTGCCGCTGACTGCACTCTGGCACTTTCACCTATTCACTATTTTAGAACCCGGGTGTCACACGTCATTTCAATTTTTCTGTGACTAAAAAAGAAAAACAGATGGTTACAGGCTTATTCCCCATTACTGACAGGGAGAACAGGCGTGTAGTAGTGTTTGTTGACATATACACTGTGAGGCTACAGTCGCGCCAAAAAGCCTCACTGAGGGCCCCAGGTCCCGTGCGACTTGCTCAGTCTGTCCATCTTATTCGCACAAATAAAACAACTGGGAGATACAAAACTACTTAGCGAGATTGCACTAATCAGTGTGATGTGTGACATTTATCCATCTGTGTGTGAATGAGTCTGAATCTGCGTGCAAACAGCGCGGCCTTTTCTCATGCTAAGTTCTATTGTGCTTCATCTGCGACTTTGTATGTGTTTAGAACTAATTCCCGTGGAGTTATCATCGCAGCTTGGCGTCGCTGGTACACTGTACGTGACACCGGCACCGGGTGAGCAGCAGGGGGTGGCGGGGGGATCCTCACACCCCACATCACACGTCACGCACGGAGAGAGGACACTGCTGCAGCTGCTTCTCTCCCCAGCGCAGCACACAGCAGCGGAACCCAGGCCCCTCCAACAGGCCCAAGCCCAGGTGAAAAGTACTCACCCACCCTTTCATAGATATATATTTCTCTGACGTCCTAGTGGATGCTGGGGACTCCGTAAGGACCATGGGGAATAGACGGCTCCGCAGGAGACTGGGCACATCTAAAGAAAGATTTAGGACTATCTGGTGTGCACTGGCTCTTCCCCCTATGACCCTCCTCCAAGCCTCAGTTAGATTTCTGTTCCCGGCCGAGCTGGATGCACACTAGGGGCTCTCCTGAGCTCCTAGAAAGAAAGTATAGTTTAGGTTTTTTATTTTACAGTGAGACCTGCTGGCAACAGGCTCACTGCAGCGAGGGACTAAGGGGAGAAGAAGCGAACCTACCTAAGTGGTGGTAGCTTGGGCTTCTTAGGCTACTGGATACCATTAGCTCCAGAGGGATCGCACACAGGACCCGACCTCGTCGTCCGTTCCCGGAGCCACGCCGCCGTCCCCCTTACAGAGCCAGAAGCAAGAAGGTCCGGAAAATCGGCGGCTGAAGACTTCTGTCTTCTCCAAGGTAGCGCACAGCACTGCAGCTGTGCGACATTGCTCCTCATGCACACCACACACTTCGGTCACTGATGGGTGCAGGGCGCTGGGGGGGGGGCGCCCTGAGCAGCAATATTAACACCTTGGCTGGCAAAACTGACACCATATATAGCCCCAGAGGCTATATAGGTGTAAATTACCCCTGCCAGAATAACACAAAAAGCGGGAGAAAGCCCGCCGAAAAAGGGGCGGAGCCATCTCCCTCAGCACACTGGCGCCATTTTCCCTCACAGCTCCGCTGGAAGGATCGCTCCCTGGCTCTCCCCTGCAGTCCTGCACTACAGAAAGGGTAAAAAAGAGAGGGGGGGGCACTAAATTTAGGCGCAGTATATATATAATACAAGCAGCTATAGGGGAAAACACTCTGTATAGTGATATCCCTCTGTTATATAGCGCTCTGGTGTGTGCTGGCATACTCTCCCTCTGTCTCCCCAAAGGGCTTTGTGGGGTCCTGTCCTCTGTCAGAGCATTCCCTGTGTGTGTGCTGTGTGTCGGTACCGCTGTGTCGACATGTATGATGAGGAAAATGATGTGGAGGCAGAGCAAATGCCTGTAAATGTGTTGTCACCCCCTGAGGGGTCGACACCTGTGTGGATGGACTTATGGAAGGAATTACGTGACAGTGTCAGCTCCTTACATAAAAGGTTTGACGACATAGGACAGCCGGCTACTCAGCTTGTGACTGTTCCAGCGTCTCAAATGTCATCAGGGGCTTTAAAACACCCGCTACCTCAGATGGCAGACACGGATACCGACTCCAGTGTCGACGACAATGAGACTAGTGTACCCTCCAATAGGTCCACCCGTTACATGATTGAGGCAATGAAAAATGTATTACACATTTCTGATAGTACCCCAGGTACCACAAAAAAGGGTATTATGTTCGGTGAGAAAAAACTACCTGTAGTTTTTCCTGCATCTGAGGAATTAAATGAGGTGTGTGAGGAAGCCTGGACTTCCCCCGATAAGAAATTGATAATTTCTAAACGGTTATTGGCAACGTACCCTTTCCCGCCAGAGGATAGGTCACGTTGGGAAACATCCCCTAGGGTAGATAAAGCGCTTACACGTTTATCAAAACAGGTGGCACTACCGTCTCAGGATACGGCCGCCCTAAAGGATCCTGCTGATAGAAAGCAGGAGGCTACCCTAAAAGCTATATATACACACACGGGCATTATATTGCGACCAGCGATTGCATCAGCATGGATGTGCAGTGCTGCTGCTGCGTGGTCAGATTCCCTGTCGGATAATATTGATACCCTGGATAGGGACAATATTTTGCTGACAGTAGAGCATATAAAAGACGCTGTCTTATACATGCGCGATGCACAGAGGGATATTATTTTTTATGCACATAAAAAATAAGCGCAATGTCCATTGCCGCCAGAAAGGGGTTATGGACTCGGCAGTGGTCAGGTGATGCCGATTCAAAAAGGCACATGGAAGTTTTGCCTTATAAGGGGGTGGAACTGTTTGGGGATGGTCTTTCAGACCTCGTTTCCACAGCTACGGCTGGGAAATCGACATTTTTGCCACAGGCTACCCCACAGCAAAAGAAAGCACCGTATTATCAAGTACAGTCCTTTTGGCCCCATAAACACAAGAGGGCTCGAGGCGCATCCTTTCTGCCGAGAGGCAAAGGTAGAGGGAAAGAGCTGAAAGAGGGGTAGAGGGAAAGTCTGTTCCAAGACTTACCGCGGCTACGTTTGACGGCATGGCGGTTGAACACGGGATCCTGAAGGAAAAGGGCATTCCGGAGGAAGTCATCCCTACCCTGATCAAAGCCAGGAAGGATGTCACCGCAAAACATTATCACCGCATTTGGCGGAAATATGTTGCTTGGTGTGAGGCCAGGAAGGCCCCAACGGAGGAATTTCAACTGGGTCGATTCCTGCATTTTCTGCAAGCAGGGGTGACGGTGGGCCTCAAATTGGGGTCCATTAAGGTCCAGATTTCGGCCCTGTCGATTTTCTTCCAGGAAGAACTGGCTTCACTGCCTGAAGTTCAGACTTTTGTCAAAGGAGTTCTGCATATTCAGCCTCCTTTTGTGCCCCCAGTGGCACCTTGGGATCTCAATGTGGTTTTGGAGTTCCTGAAATCACATTGCTTTGAACCACTTAAGACTGTGGATTTGAAATATCTCACGTGGAAAGTGGTCATGCTGTTGGCCCTGGCTTCGGCCAGGCGTGTGTCAGAATTGGCGGCTTTGTCATATAAAAGCCCTTATCTGATTTTCCATATGGATAGGGCAGAGTTGAGGACACGTCCTCAGTTTTTCCCGAAGGTGGTATCAGCGTTTCACTTGAACCAGCCTATTGTGGTGCCTGCGGCTACTAGGAACTTGGAGGATTCCAAGTTACTGGACGTAGTCAGGGCCCTGAAAATTTATGTTTCCAGGACGGCTGGAGTCAGGAAAACTGACTCGCTGTTTATCCTGTATGCACCCAACAAACTGGGTGCTCCTGCTTCTAAGCTGGCGCATTCTGCGGTGGGACTACCGCAGCCTAAATCTGTAAAAGCCCATTCCACGAGGAAGGTGGGCTCATCTTGGGCGGCTGCCCGAGGGGTCTCGGCTTTACAACTTTGCCGAGCTGCTACTTGGTCAGGGGAAAACACGTTTGCAAAATTCTACAAATTTGATACCCTGGCTGAGGAGGACCTGGAGTTCTCTCATTCGGTGCTGCAGAGTCATCCGCACTCTCCCGCCCGTTTGGGAGCTTTGGTATAATCCCCATGGTCCTTACGGAGTCCCCAGCATCCACTAGGACGTCAGAGAAAATAAGAATTTACTCACCGGTAATTCTATTTCTCGTAGTCCGTAGTGGATGCTGGGCGCCCATCCTAAGTGCGGATTGTCTGCAATACTTGTAAATAGTTATTGTTACAAAAATCGGGTTGTTATTGCGAGCCATCTGTTCAGAGGCTCCTTTTGTTATCATACTGTTAACCGGGGTTCCTATCACGAGTTGTACGGTGTGATTGGTGTGGCTGGTATGAGTCTTACCCGGGATTCAAAATCCTTCCTTATTGTGTCAGCTCTTCCGGGCACAGTGTCCTAACTGAGGCTTGGAGGAGGGTCATAGGAGGAGGAGCCAGTGCACACCAGATAGTCCTAAATCTTTCTTTAGATGTGCCCAGTCTCCTGCGGAGCCGTCTATTCCCCATGGTCCTTACGGAGTCCCCAGCATCCACTACGGACTACGAGAAATAGAATTACCGGTGAGTAAATTCTTATTTTTTCTGCGTGCACAAATGGCTCAGTGAAGAGTATAAGGCATGGTATCCGGTCTCTAGGTCGACAAGACTTAGGTCGTCAGTGTCTAGGTCGACCACTATTGGTCAACAGTAACTAGGTCGACAGGGTCTCTAGGTTGACATGTTCTCGGTCGACAGGTCAAAAGGTCGACTTGAGTTTTTTTTAAAAAAATCTTTTTTTCTTAACTTTTTCATACTTTTCGATCCACGTGGACTACAATTGGGAACGGTAACCTGTGCAGAGCGCAGCGGTAGTGGAGTGAGGCACCTTGCCCGATTGCTTGCCATGCGAGGGGACGCAGTGCACAAATTGGGGGTTCCCGGTCACTGTGCAGTGAAAACGACACCAAAAAAGATTAAAAAACCCATGTCGACCTTTTGACTTGTTGACCTAGACCCTGTCGACCTAGAGACCCTGCCGACCTAGAATCCCTGTCGACCAATAGTGGTCGACCTAGACACTGTCGACCTTAGTGTGGTCGGCCTTCAATACCACACCCATAATGCATAGACTGGCTATATGTGTGGCCAGCACAAGTTGTAATGAACCATGTTTTGCGCACATTACCATTAAGGGGTATATTCAATTGAAGTCGGATCCATTCCGACATTCATTTGTCGGTATGGATCCGACCTGGGCTATTCAATGGACATCTCAATTCGACTTTTAAAAAAGTGGAATTGAGATGCGGGAGGGGAGACTGGGGAGAGCCGCGGGCAGACGGGGGAGAGCAGCGCTGCAGCTCTGCTCTCCCCCGTCTGCCCGCGGCTTTCCCCCATCTCCCCCCCAGTCCCTCCTCTCTCACAGCCGCCGCTCCCCGCCCCCCCCGTCACAGCCGCCGCTCCCCGTCAGCCGCCGCTCCCCGTCTCCCCCTCTCCCCTCTCACAGCCGCCGCTCCCCGTCTTCCCCTCTCTCACAGCCGCCGCTCATGGCAGCGTCCACGTGCAAAAATTATAGGGGCGTGGCTTCACGGGGAAGGGGCGTGGCCACAAAATAATAGCAATTCATACTACGGTGCACAGTAGTCTACATTATTCAAATTACGCTGCACAGTAGCGCCACTACACCAGGTAGAGCCCCTTTTATACATTACAGCAGACAGCGTCCCCCTTTTTACACATTACAGCAGACAGTCTCCCTTTTAACACATTGCGGCAGCCAGTCCCCCTTTTTACACATTGCGGCAGCCAGTCCCCCTTTTTACACATTACAGCAGACAGCGTCCCCGTTTTTACACATTACGGCAGACGGTGTCCCCCTTTATACACATTGCGGCAGCCAGTCCCCCTTTTTACACATTACGGCAGCCAGTCCCCCTTTTTACACATTGCGGCAGCCAGGCCCCCTTTTTACACATTGCGGCAGCTAGGCCCCCTTTTTACACATTGCGGCAGCCAGGCCCCCTTTTTACACATTGCGGCAGCCAGTCCCCCTTTTTACACATTGCGGCAGCCAGTCCCCCTTTTTACACATTGCGGCAGCCAGGCCCCCTTTTTACACATTGCGGCAGCCAGGCTCCCTTTTTACACATTGCAGCAGCCAGGACCCCTTTTTACACATTGCGGCAGCCAGGCCCCCTTTTTACACATTGCGGCAGCCATGCCCCCTTTTTACACATTGCGGCAGACAGCGTCCCCTTTTTTACACATTACAGCAGACAGCGTCCCCGTTTTTACACATTACGGCAGACTGTGTCCCCCTTTATACACATTGCGGCAGCCAGTCCCCCTTTTTACACATTACGGCAGCCAGTCCCCCTTTTTACACATTGCGGCAGCCAGGCCCCCTTTTTACACATTGCGGCAGCTAGGCCCCCGTTTTTACACATTGCGGCAGCCAGGCCCCCTTTTTACACATTGCGGCAGCCAGGCCCCCTTTTTACACATTGCGGCAGCTAGGCCCCCTTTTTACACATCAGCTAGGCCCCCTTTTTACACATTGCGGCAGCCAGGCCCCCTTTTTACACATTGCGGCAGACGGTGTCCCCGAGAGAGAGAGAGAGAGAGAGAGAGAGGTATACTTACCATCTCCCCGCTGGCAGTCAGGCTCCTCGTTCAGGTCCCTCGGTGCAGGCAGGTGAGAAGGAGGAGGGAGGGAGGGGGAGCAGGGAGCCGCAGCAGCGCTATGTCATTGGTAGTAAGCGCCGCTGCAGCATCCCCCTCTCCTTCCGTATTGGCTGCCCGGCGCTGCTGTGGATGCTGGGATGGAGGAACCGCATCCCAGCATCCACAGCAGCGCCGGGCAGCCTATACGGAAGGAGAGGGGGATGCTGCAGCGGCGCTTACTACCAATGACATAGCGCTGCTGCGGCTCCCTGCTCCCCCTCCCTCCTCCTCCGCTGCCCAGCGCGGCTGCAGACTTCTCCCTCCGCAGCGCGGTGCACGGCGCAGACTTAGAGGCGGCATGTAATGAGTCAATTTGACTCATTACATGCCGCTGGCCGTGCGCCCTCAGGGCAACTGCGCTGTGTGCCAAGCCCACTTGGTACACACGTAGTTACGGCCCTGATATAGATACACATACAAAGTGGATGGTACTCCAAGTCAGTCATCACAATAAAACAGACACCAGCATACCTTTCTAGCACACCTACAGTTCTCCCTCACACACCAGCTGTCACAATGAAGATGCTTTGGCGCAGTGGTGTGCTGATATACAGTATATATATAAAAAAAACACAAACGCCCCTTTCACTTAAACACACACACAAACACCACTTTCACTTAAACACACACACGCCTCTCACTTACACTCACGCCTCTTATACTTACACACACCTCCTTAGCTTAAACACACACACTCCTCACTTACACACATGTCTCTCACTTACACACACACCTCTCACTTACACATGCTTCCTTCACTTGAACTCACACACACACGCCTCCTTCACTTAAACACACAAACATGCCTCTTTCACTTACACACACACGCACACACACACACACACATACACACAAATGCCTCATTCACTTAAACACACATATGCCTCTCTCTCTCTCACACACACACACACACACACACACACGTCTCCCTTACATGCACACACGCCTCTTTCTCTTAAAAACACACACACACAAACAAAAACAAACACATGCTTCGTTCACTTACACACACACCTCACTTAAACATGCACACATAAAACACAGTGCTGCCAACATTTATTAAAGACCCCCCAGCACCCCTCCCCTTTCCAACTACACCATCCCCCCCACAGTGCAGCTTGAGGCAAGTGCTGCCAGTGCCTACCTGCTGCTATCAGCCCAACGGAGGAACAGAGTGCTGCACTCGGCCAGCTCATCTGAAAGGGCCTGGCAGGAGCTGTGCTCTGGAGCTCCCTCTAGCTGTAGCCACAGCCAGCTCTCTGTATATACTAGAAGGCAGCTTCCGTGTCACTGACACGAAAGCTCCTCGCAGCCAATGATCGCCGGGGTCAGTCAGCTAGAGACAATGGAGGAGGTGTGCCCCCTTGAGGTCAGGAGCCCGGCGGCAGCCGACTCCACTGCCTCCCAGAGTTCCGCCCCTGTTCCCGTACACATTGATATTCTCATTTATACTGTAATTATAATGTAAATATCCCCAGCATATGTGTGTGCCTATAGTGAAGAAACTGGACAGAACGCTTCCCTGCATCAGGACCAGGCATACCTGAATAACGCTCCATGTACAACGCTAAATAATATGTTGCTGCTATATAACATGAATTATGCGTGCAAATGCATAGTCGCCACCCACGGGGGAGTGTTTTTTTGCTTTACATGTGTGCGAACGCGTGTGCAGCCGAGCGGGACGAAAAAGTTTTTGCAGTTTCTGAGTAGCTCTGGACTTACTCAGCACTTGCGATCACTTCAGTCTTTTTGGTCCAGGAATTGACGTCAGACACCCGCCCTGCAAACGCCTGGACACGCCTGCGTTTTTCCAAACACTCCCAGAAAACGGTCAGTTGCCACCCACAAACACCCTCTTCCTGTCAATATCCTTGCGAACGGCTGTGCGAATGGATTCTTTGTTAAATCCATCGCCCAGCAACGATTCGATTTGTACCCGTACGACGCGCCTGTGCATTGCGGTGCATACGCATGCGCAGTAGTAATCTGTTCTCTGTGCTGTGAAAACGGCAGCGAGCGATCAACTCGGAATTACCCACACAGCCCTTCATGGAACAGCACCCCTAGTGGCCAATAAATCATGGGAAAACTCAAGGACCGTGCTATAATGATGGAATTGCAGCTGACATGGGAGTACTGACGTTTTGTTCCAACAAAATCTTCCTTTAAAATAAAAATCTATATTTAACCTATTTATTGAGAATGTATTTAAATGTTTACAGACAATTAAAAAGTGTTTTAGTTACATAAATACAACAATGAACTTTATTGCCCCAATAAAAGTAAAAGTGAAATATTAACTAAATCGTTCAGCGGTGGCCAAATGTAGAATATATGCCCTGGCAATACCGACTCTGATGGAGAACGTGGCACAAGACTCCCACATAGACATATCGCGCTGGGATTCGTCTGTGCGGGGAATGAACCTCTAAGTGATTTCTTCCTCTGAATATTCATTACGGGGTAAATTTACTAAGCTGGGAGTCATTTAGAATTGGTGAAGTTGCTCACAGCAACCAATCAATACAACCAATACATTTATCTAGCTGCTTCTAGAATAGATAGAAACTGATTGGTTGCTATGGGCAACCTCACCAGTTCTAAAAACCCCACCTTAGTAAATTTATCCCAATGACTCTCATTACCATTTTAATAGCCTTTGGGGAATGAGGTGACAAAAGTGCGTCCATATGTCAGGGGCCCTATTTGTGCAGTTTGCAATATTAAATACACAGCATTATATATTGTTGTTTGGTAAAGCAGCGTCATGTGCTCGACTAACAATTGCAGCTACATTTGATACTCCTTCCTCGACCATCCAGGAGGACAAATCCGCGAGTTTCCGTAAAAGCAGCCACTTAGCTTCCACAGCCCACCGAGCTGTCGGCTTGTGCACAACATAAAAAGGAAAAAGCTGCACCGGAAATTACCCTAGTACCGATTTGATAATAATTAATGATTCATTATCATTTCTCCCACTACCTGTCCATCTTGTGCACCTCCTACTCCGGTTATCGGTAACTTGCAGAAAAACAATATGTGCCTATTATGCAAGTTGGTAGGTACACTTGGAAACGCACATAGCGGAAAGAGAGATGCCACTACAAAGCCTATCCTAATTTATAATACCTGGCCTAGCTAATTTAATACTTGTATTAGCCACAGCTTTAGAATAAACGTTACTGAAAAAAAACAGGTGGTGCTGCATTTTAAATTGTGTCAGTGCCCTCTACTGGAAAACTTGTAATCTAATGTTATGATGTTTTATAGTAAAATGTTATACCAGCATCTTCCCAGTGTGTCTGATGTCACATTCACAACACAACAAAGAGCTGCAATCACAACACAACAAAAAGCTGCAATCAATTTTCCAGTGAAATCTGCAAAGTGTATGTAAGTAACTAAGCACTGTACTTCAAAGGGAGTAAAGAATAATGACGTGTCTGGCAGCTCAGCGCTTAAACTAGCTGTTGTAGAAAGGTAAGGTTCAGTAATCGCAAAATACATGCTCTAGCATATTTTTACGTGCTACAGGCAGTGAGGGACTTGTTTTTTTAAAATAAGCGGGTCTAGCAGGACACGCTGTTTCTCACTGACCTGTACGCCTCAGCCAATAAAATTCCTCAGTGCAAGTGTCTCATCCAATCGCCGTCAGCAGCGTCTCCTCATCCAATCGCTGCCAGCAGCATCTCCCCATTCAAGCCCGCCTGAGACGTCCGTCCTCCCTGTCCGCCAGCATGCCGCTCCAGAGACTACACCAGTGCCGGTTCTACAGATAAAATGTTACGGTAATTACGCAGCCGAGTAGGGCACCACATAGCTAGGCCACGACAGTCAGTGACAGAAGCCGCAGGTGCAGCTAAGCTCGGGCAGATTGTCTGTCTGTGACACAGCTGGCTGTGCAGCACTGCACCGTTCATACAAAGTGGCACCTTTGGTTAGAACGGGCGTTCGTGCTCTAAGAGGGCTGGGGTTGACAGGACGCCACGGGAGAGGTCTGGAGGATGGAGGGAGACTGTGCTAGCTGCGGCAGCCATATTATCGCTCTGGGTGCCCGGAGTCAGCAGGCTCCTCACCCTTAGTCACCCTCAGAATTACTCGTTTAAAAAAAAAAATCAAACAAAAGGCGCGCTGAAGTGGCAGAGGCACCCGTTACTATAAGCCCTCCTGGTCTGCCTGGTCACTCACACTCAGTGAGTACATTGCCAGGTGCCAGCACCACCTGATCCTCTCTCTGTACTTACTGTGGTTGGCCATAGTGGCAGCCTGACAGTCTGAGGTGAGGAAGTGTTTGTAACTGACTGTATCTGTATACAGGTAATTACCCCACTTGTATGTATTAATTGAAATTATAATTTGAAATAATTTATTATATATGTATGATTGGTGATTATTTGTGCTGTTATTACAGCTGAGAGCAACTGCAAATAAAGTGTGCAAATTACATGGCTACCATTTCTCTTACGTCCTAGAGGATGCTGGGGTCCATTTAGTACCATGGGGTATAGACGGGTCCTTTGGGAGCCACTGGCACTTTAAGAGTTTAATAGTGTGGGCTGGCTCCTCCCTCTATGCCCCTCCTACCAGACTCAGTTTAGAAATTGTGCCCGGAGGAGCCGGTCACAGCTAGGGGAGCTCTTAGGAGTTTTTCTAGTTTTATTATTTTTCTAAGAGTTGTTAGGTACAGGAAGGCTGCTGGCAACAGCTTTCCTGCTTCGTGGGACTTAGGGGGGGAGTAGGATCCAACCCTTGAAGTTAATGGTTCTCTGTCTCCGCTGACAGGACACTGAGCTTCTGAGGGTGCTGATTAGAGATGTGCACTTGAAATTTTTCGGGTTTTGTGTTTTGGTTTTGGGTTCGGTTCCGCGGCCGTGTTTTGGGTTCGACCGCGTTTTGGCAAAACCTCACCGAATTTTTTTGTCGGATTCGGGTGTGTTTTGGATTCGGGTGTTTTTTTAAAAAAACACTAAAAAACAGCTTAAATCATAGAATTTGGGGGTCATTTTGATCCCAAAGTATTATTAACCTCAAAAACCATAATTTCCACTCATTTTCAGTCTATTCTGAATACCTCACACCTCACAATATTATTTTTAGTCCTAAAATTTGCACCGAGGTCGCTGGATGACTAAGCTAAGCGACCCTAGTGGCCGACACAAACACCTGGCCCATCTAGGAGTGGCACTGCAGTGTCACGCAGGATGTCCCTTCCAAAAAACACTCCCCAAACAGCACATGACGCAAAGAAGAAAAAAAGAGGCGCAATGAGGTAGCTGTGTGAGTAAGCTAAGCGACCCTAGTGGCCGACACAAACACCTGGCCCATCTAGGAGTGGCACTGCAGTGTCACGCAGGATGTCCCTTCCAAAAAACACTCCCCAAACAGCACATGACGCAAAGAAGAAAAAAAGAGGCGCAATGAGGTAGCTGTGTGAGTAAGCTAAGCGACCCTAGTGGCCGACACAAACACCTGGCCCATCTAGGAGTGGCACTGCAGTGTCACGCAGGATGTCCCTTCCAAAAAACCCTCCCCAAACAGCACATGACGCAAAGAAAAAAAGAGGCGCAATGAGGTAGCTGTGTGAGTAAGATAAGCGACCCTAGTGGCCGACACAAACACCGGGCCCATCTAGGAGTGGCACTGCAGTGTCTCACGCAGGATGTCCCTTCCAAAAAACCCTCCCCAAACAGCACATGACGCAAAGAAAAAAAGAGGCGCAATGAGGTAGCTGTGTGAGTAAGATAAGCGACCCTAGTGGCCGACACAAACACCTGGCCCATCTAGGAGTGGCACTGCAGTGTCACGCAGGATGTCCCTTCCAAAAAACCCTCCCCAAACAGCACATGACGCAAAGAAAAAAAGAGGCGCAATGAGGTAGCTGTGTGAGTAAGCTAAGCGACCCTAGTGGCCGACACAATCACCGGGCCCATCTAGGAGTGGCACTGCAGTGTCACGCAGGATGTCCCTTCCAAAAAACCCTCCCCAAACAGCACATGACGCAAAGAAAAAAAGAGGCGCAATGAGGTAGCTGTGTGACTAAGCTTAGCGACCCTAGTGGCCGACACAAACACCGGGCCCATCTAGGAGTGGCACTGCAGTGTCACGCAGGATGGCCCTTCCAAAAAACACTCCCCAAACAGCACATGACGCAAAGAAGAAAAAAAGAGGCGCAATGAGGTAGCTGTGTGAGTAAGCTAAGCGACCCTAGTGGCCGACACAAACACCTGGCCCATCTAGGAGTGGCACTGCAGTGTCACGCAGGATGTCCCTTCCAAAAAACCCTCCCCAAACAGCACATGACGCAAAGAAAAAAAGAGGCGCAATGAGGTAGCTGTGTGAGTAAGATAAGCGACCCTAGTGGCCGACACAAACACCGGGCCCATCTAGGAGTGGCACTGCAGTGTCACGCAGGATGTCCCTTCCAAACAACCCTCCCCAAACAGCACATGACGCAAAGAAAAAAAGAGGCGCAATGAGGTAGCTGTGTGAGTAAGATAAGCGACCCTAGTGGCCGACACAAACACCGGGCCCATCTAGGAATGGCACTGCAGTGTCACGCAGGATGTCCCTTCCAAAAAACCCTCCCCAAACAGCACATGACGCAAAGAAAAAAAGAGGCGCAATGAGGTAGCTGTGTGACTAAGCTTAGCGACCCTAGTGGCCGACACAAACACCGGGCCCATCTAGGAGTGGCACTGCAGTGTCACGCAGGATGGCCCTTCCAAAAAACACTCCCCAAACAGCACATGACGCAAAGAAGAAAAAAAGAGGCGCAATGAGGTAGCTGTGTAAGTAAGCTAAGCGACCCTAGTGGCCGACACAAACACCTGGCCCATCCAGGAGTGGCACTGCAGTGTCACGCAGGATGTCCCTTCCAAAAAACCCTCCCCAAACAGCACATGACGCAAAGAAAAAAAGAGGCGCAATGAGGTAGCTGTGTGAGTAAGATAAGCGACCCTAGTGGCCGACACAAACACCGGGCCCATCTAGGAGTGGCACTGCAGTGTCACGCAGGATGGCCCTTCCAAAAAACACTCCCCAAACAGCACATGACGCAAAGAAGAAAAAAAGAGGCGCAATGAGGTAGCTGTGTGAGTAAGCTAAGCGACCCTAGTGGCCGACACAAACACCTGGCCCATCTAGGAGTGGCACTGCAGTGTCACGCAGGATGTCCCTTCCAAAAAACCCTCCCCAAACAGCACATGACGCAAAGAAAAAAAGAGGCGCAATGAGGTAGCTGTGTGAGTAAGATAAGCGACCCTAGTGGCCGACACAAACACCGGGCCCATCTAGGAGTGGCACTGCAGTGTCACGCAGGATGTCCCTTCCAAACAACCCTCCCCAAACAGCACATGACGCAAAGAAAAAAAGAGGCGCAATGAGGTAGCTGTGTGAGTAAGATAAGCGACCCTAATGGCCGACACAAACACCGGGCCCATCTAGGAGTGGCACTGCAGTGTCACGCAGGATGTCCCTTCCAAAAAACCCTCCCCAAACAGCACATGACGCAAAGAAAAAAAGAGGCGCAATGAGGTAGCTGTGTGACTAAGCTTAGCGACCCTAGTGGCCGACACAAACACCGGGCCCATCTAGGAGTGGCACTGCAGTGTCACGCAGGATGGCCCTTCCAAAAAACACTCCCCAAACAGCACATGACGCAAAGAAGAAAAAAAGAGGCGCAATGAGGTAGCTGTGTGAGTAAGCTAAGCGACCCTAGTGGCCGACACAAACACCTGGCCCATCCAGGAGTGGCACTGCAGTGTCACGCAGGATGTCCCTTCCAAAAAACCCTCCCCAAACAGCACATGATGCAAAGAAAAAAAGAGGCGCAATGAGGTAGCTGTGTGAGTAAGATAAGCGACCCTAGTGGCCGACACAAACACCGGGCCCATCTAGGAGTGGCACTGCAGTGTCACGCAGGATGGCCCTTCCAAAAAACACTCCCCAAACAGCACATGACGCAAATAAAAATGAAAGAAAAAAGAGGTGCAAGATGGAATTGTCCTTGGGCCCTCCCACCCACCCTTATGTTGTATAAACAGGATATGCACACTTTAACCAACCCATCATTTCAGTGACAGGGTCTGCCACACGACTGTGACTGAAATGACGGGTTGGTTTGGACCCCCACCTAAAAAGAAGCAATTAATCTCTCCTTGCACAAACTGGCTCTACAGAGGCAAGATGTCCACCTCATCATCATCCTCCGATATATCACCGTGTACATCCCCCTCCTCACAGATTATCAATTCGTCCCCACTGGAATCCACCATCTCAGCTCCCTGTGTACTTTGTGGAGGCAATTGCTGCTGGTCAGTGTCTCCACGGAGGAATTGATTATAATTCATTTTAATGAACATCATCTTCTCCACATTTTCTGGATGTAACCTCGTACGCCGATTGCTGACAAGGTGAGCGGCGGCACTAAACACTCTTTCGGAGTACACACTTGTGGGAGGGCAACTTAGGTAGAATAAAGCCAGTTTGTGTAAGGGCCTCCAAATTGCCTCTTTTTCCTGCCAGTATAAGTACGGACTGTGTGACGTGCCTACTTGGATGCGGTCACTCATATAATCCTCCACCATTCTTTCAATGGTGAGAGAATCATATGCAGTGACAGTAGACGACATGTCAGTAATCGTTGTCAGGTCCTTCAGTCCGGACCAGATGTCAGCATCAGCAGTCGCTCCAGACTGCCCTGCATCACCGCCAGCGGGTGGGCTCGGAATTCTGAGCCTTTTCCTCGCACCCCCAGTTGCGGGAGAATGTGAAGGAGGAGATGTTGACAGGTCGCGTTCCGCTTGACTTGACAATTTTCTCACCAGCAGGTCTTTGAACCCCAGCAGACTTGTGTCTGCCGGAAAGAGAGATCCAAGGTAGGCTTTAAATCTAGGATCGAGCATGGTGGCCAAAATGTAGTGCTCTGATTTCAACAGATTGACCACCCGTGAATCCTTGTTAAGCGAATTAAGGGCTCCATCCACAAGTCCCACATGCCTAGCGGAATCGCTCTGTGTTAGCTCCTCCTTCAATGTCTCCAGCTTCTTCTGCAAAAGCCTGATGAGGGGAATGACCTGACTCAGGCTGGCAGTGTCTGAACTGACTTCACGTGTGGCAAGTTCAAAGGGCATCAGAACCTTGCACAACGTTGAAATCATTCTCCACTGTGCTTGAGACAGGTGCATTCCACCTCCTATATCGTGCTGAATTGTATAGGCTTGAATGGCCTTTTGCTGCTCCTCCAACCTCTGAAGCATATAGAGGGTTGAATTCCACCTCGTTACCACTTCTTGCTTCAGATGATGGCAGGGCAGGTTCAGTAGTTTTTGGTGGTGCTCCAGTCTTCTGTACGTGGTGCCTGTACGCGGAAAGTGTCCCGCAATTCTTCTGGCCACCGACAGCATCTCTTGCACACCCCTGTCGTTTTTTAAAAAATTCTGCACCACCAAATTCAAGGTATGTGCAAAACATGGGACATGCTGGAATTTGCCCATATTTAATGCACACACAATATTGCTGGCGTTGTCCGATGCCACAAATCCACAGGAGAGTCCAATTGGGGTAAGCCATTCCGCGATGATCTTCCTCAGTTGCCGTAAGAGGTTTTCAGCTGTGTGCGTATTCTGGAAACCGGTGATACAAAGCGTAGCCTGCCTAGGAAAGAGTTGGCGTTTGCGAGATGCTGCTACTGGTGCCGCCGCTGCTGTTCTTGCGGCGGGAGTCCATACATCTACCCAGTGGGCTGTCACAGTCATATAGTCCTGACCCTGCCCTGCTCCACTTGTCCACATGTCCGTGGTTAAGTGGACATTGGGTACAACTGCATTTTTTAGGACACTGGTGAGTCTTTTTCTGACGTCCGTGTACATTCTCGGTATCGCCTGCCTAGAGAAGTGGAACCTAGATGGTATTTGGTAACGGGGGCACACTGCCTCAATAAATTGTCTAGTTCCCTGTGAACTAACGGCGGATACCGGACGCACGTCTAACACCAACATAGTTGTCAAGGCCTCAGTTATCCGCTTTGCAGCAGGATGACTGCTGTGATATTGCATCTTCCTCGCAAAGGACTGTTGGACAGTCAATTGCTTACTGGAAGTAGTACAAGTGGTCTTCCGACTTCCCCTCTGATGACGATCGACTCCCAGCAGCAACAACAGCAGCGCCAGCAGCAGTAGGCATTACACTCAAGGATGCATCGGAGGAATCCCAGGCAGGAGAGGACTCGTCAGAATTGCCAGTGACATGGCCTGCAGGACTATTGGCATTCCTGGGTAAGGAGGAAATTGACACTGAGGGAGTTGGTGGGGTGGTTTGCATGAGCTTGGTTACAAGAGGAAGGGATTTACTGGTCAGTGGACTGCTTCCGCTGTCACCCAAAGTTTTTGAACTTGTCACTGACTTATTATGAATGCGCTGCAGGTGACGTATAAGGGAGGATGTTCCGAGGTGGTTAACGTCCTTACCCCTACTTATTACAGCTTGACAAAGGCAACACACGGCTTGACACCTGTTGTCCGCATTTCTGTTGAAATACTTTCACACCGAAGAGCTGATTTTTTTGGTATTTTCACCAGCATGTCAATGGCCATATTCCTCCCACGGACAACAGGTGTCTCCCCGGGTGCCTGACTTAAACAAACCACCTCACCATCAGAATCCTCCTGGTCAATTTCCTCCCCAGCGCCAGCAACACCCATATCCTCCTCATCCTGGTGTACTTCAACACTGACATCTTCAATCTGACTATCAGGAACTGGACTGCGGGTGCTCCTTCCAGCACTTGCAGGGGGCGTGCAAATGGTGGAAGGCGCATGCTCTTCACGTCCAGTGTTGGGAAGGTCAGGCATCGCAACCGACACAATTGGACTCTCCTTGTGGATTTGGGATTTCGAAGAACGCACAGTTCTTTGCGGTGCTTTTGCCAGCTTGAGTCTTTTCATTTTTCTAGCGAGAGGCTGAGTGCTTCCATCCTCATGTGAAGCTGAACCACTAGCCATGAACATAGGCCAGGGCCTCAGCCGTTCCTTGCCACTCCGTGTGGTAAATGGCATATTGGCAAGTTTACGCTTCTCCTCCGACAATTTTATTTTAGGTTTTGGAGTCCTTTTTTTACTGATATTTGGTGTTTTGGATTTTACATGCTCTGTACTATGACATTGGGCATCGGCCTTGGCAGACGACGTTGCTGGCATTTCATCGTCTCGGCCATGACTAGTGGCAGCAGCTTCAGCACGAGGTGGAAGTGGATCTTGATCTTTCCCTAATTTTGGAACCTCAACATTTTTGTTCTCCATATTTTAATAGGGACAACTAAAAGGCACCTCAGGTAAACAATGGAGATGGATGGATACTAGTATACTTATGGATGGACTGCCGAGTGCCGACACAGAGGTAGCTACAGCCGTGGACTACCGTACTGTGTCTGCTGCTAATATAGACTGGATGATAATGAGATGAAATCAATATATATGTATATATAATATCACTAGTACTGCAGCCGGACAGGTATATATTATATATTTATTATGTAATGACTGATGACGGACCTGCTGGACACTGTCAGCTCAGCAGCACTGCAGACTGCTACAGTAAGCTACTATAGTAGTATGTATAAAGAAGAAAGAAAAAAACAACAACCACGGGTAGGTGGTATACAATTATGGATGGACTGCCGAGTGCCGACACAGAGGTAGCTACAGCCGTGGACTACCGTACTGTGTCTGCTGCTAATATAGACTGGATGATAATGAGATGAAATCAATATATATGTATATATAATATCACTAGTACTGCAGCCGGACAGGTATATATTATATATTTATTATGTAATGACTGATGACGGACCTGCTGGACACTGTCAGCTCAGCAGCACCGCAGACTGCTACAGTAAGCTACTATAGTAGTATGTATAAAGAAGAAAGAAAAAAACAACAACCACGGGTAGGTGGTATACAATTATGGATGGACTGCCGAGTGCCGACACAGAGGTAGCTACAGCCGTGGACTAACGTACTGTGTCTGCTGCTAATATAGACTGGATGATAATGAGATGAAATCAATATATATGTATATATAATATCACTAGTACTGCAGCCGGACAGGTATATATTATATATTTATTATGTAATGACTGATGACGGACCTGCTGGACACTGTCAGCTCAGCAGCACCGCAGACTGCTACAGTAAGCTACTATAGTAGTATGTATAAAGAAGAAAGAAAAAAACAACAACCACGGGTAGGTGGTATACAATTATGGATGGACTGCCGAGTGCCGACACAGAGGTAGCTACAGCCGTGGACTAACGTACTGTGTCTGCTGCTAATATAGACTGGATGATAATGAGATGAAATCAATATATATGTATATATAATATCACTAGTACTGCAGCCGGACAGGTATATATTATATATTTATTATGTAATGACTGATGACGGACCTGCTGGACACTGTCAGCTCAGCAGCACCGCAGACTGCTACAGTAAGCTACTATAGTAGTATGTATAAAGAAGAAAGAAAAAAACAACAACCACGGGTAGGTGGTATACAATTATGGATGGACTGCCGAGTGCCGACACAGAGGTAGCTACAGCCGTGGACTAACGTACTGTGTCTGCTGCTAATATAGACTGGATGATAATGAGATGAAATCAATATATATGTATATATATATAATATCACTAGTACTGCAGCCGGACAGGTATATATTATATATTTATTATGTAATGACTGATGACGGACCTGCTGGACACTGTCAGCTCAGCAGCACCGCAGACTGCTACAGTAAGCTACTATAGTAGTATGTATAAAGAAGAAAGAAAAAAACAACAACCACGGGTAGGTGGTATACAATTATGGATGGACTGCCGAGTGCCGACACAGAGGTAGCTACAGCCGTGGACTAACGTACTGTGTCTGCTGCTAATATAGACTGGATGATAATGAGATGAAATCAATATATATGTATATATAATATCACTAGTACTGCAGCCGGACAGGTATATATTATATATTTATTATGTAATGACTGATGACGGACCTGCTGGACACTGTCAGCTCAGCAGCACCGCAGACTGCTACAGTAAGCTACTATAGTAGTATGTATAAAGAAGAAAGAAAAAAACAACAACCACGGGTAGGTGGTATACAATTATGGATGGACTGCCAAGTGCCGACACAGAGGTAGCTACAGCCGTGGACTAACGTACTGTGTCTGCTGCTAATATAGACTGGATGATAATGAGATGAAATCAATATATATGTATATATAATATCACTAGTACTGCAGCCGGACAGGTATATATTATATATTTATTATGTAATGACTGATGACGGACCTGCTGGACACTGTCAGCTCAGCAGCACCGCAGACTGCTACAGTAAGCTACTATAGTAGTATGTATAAAGAAGAAAGAAAAAAAAAAAACACGGGTAGGTGCTAGGTGGTATACAATATTATATATATATTATATACAATTATATATATATATATAATATATATTAAACTCATAAACTGGTGGTGATTTATTAAACTGGTGGTCAGGTCACTGGTCACACTATCAGCAACTTGCAAGTAGTACTCCTGAGTCCTAAGCAGACAATCACAATATATATTATACTGGTGGTCAGTGTGGTCACAAACAATGGCAGTGTGGCTGACACTCTGGCAGCAAAAGTGTGCACTGTACGTTATATGTACTCCTGAGTCCTGAGTCCTGCTCTCAGACTCTAACTGCTCCCCACTGTCAGTGTCTCCCCCACAAGTCAGATAATACAGTCACACTATCTCTCTCTATCACTTCAGCAAGTACTAGTAGTAGTAGTACTCCTCCTAATGCTCCCCAAATTACTACTGTGTCTCTCTCTGTCTCACTCTCTTCTCGAATCTCTATAAACGGAGAGGACGCCAGACACGTCCTCTCCCTATGAATCTCAATGCACGTGTGAAAAATGGCGGCGACGCGCGGCTCCTTATATAGAATCCGAGTCTCGCGATAGAATCCGAGCCTCGCGAGAATCCGACAGCGTGATGATGACGTTCGGGCGCGCTCGGGTTAACCGAGCAAGGCGGGAAGATCCGAGTCGCTCGGACCCGTGTAAAAAAACATGAAGTTCGGGCGGGTTCGGATTCCGAGGAACCGAACCCGCTCATCTCTAGTGCTGATCACAAGCCCACGAGGCGATCGCTCACTCCCGCATCACGGCCGCCACCCCCTAACAGAGCCAGAAGAAAGAAGAGTGGTGAGTTCAGCGCCTGCGGCCCGGTTATCGGGTCGCCGGTGGGAATGGCGGCACAAGGGTGGGAGCGCAGCTCTGTCAGGCTGCGCTCCATGGAGGCTCAGCAACATATTGATGTAGACGTGGCTGAGGGGAGTCCTGGGCCAGCGCGATCACCCTGACACTGGTAATATAGCTAACGGGCTAATCCCACTGTTAGCACTGAAGACTTCAGACCAGTATAATCTTAGTGTATGGGAAGCCGCGCGCCATTTCAGGGGACGGGGCTTCTCCTCAGAGCGGATCCAGCACTCACCAGCACCATTTTCTCCCTGCAGAACGCTGAGACACGCTGACAGGGAACGCTGACCCTCCACATAACTCCAGTTACTGCGGTACCAGGGTGTTATAGACAGGGGGGAAGTGGGGGGGGGGGGGGAGTATAGTTAGTACTATTTAACCTATTAAGGTTATTCAGTCTGCGCCGGGCTGTTATCATAATAACTACTCACTGGGGCACTGTGTGGCTGGCTCCTTATACTCTGTGACTCTCTGAAGGTACTCTGGGGGAAACTGTGTCTGACATTTTCCTTTATGTGTGCGTGTGCGTGTGTGTGTGTGTGTGTGTGTGTGTGTACTGTATATATCCACATTACCATGTCTAAGGGCTCTGTATCCTGTGCTGCAGAGTGTGTATCTTCTCCTGAAGAGTCTATCCCATGTACTCAGGACTGCAATGTGCTTTCCAAACCTGCCGAATCCGAACCCCCATGGGTGGATTCTTTAAGGGGAATGATATCACAGATTTCATCAAGAATGTCACATAATGAGAAAGAGATGCAGTTTTTAAGAAAGTCTGCAGAGGGTTTGCAGCATTCAGCTCCTACTCCCTCAAATACCCCACCTACATACCCTAAAAAATGTACACTTGCCCAAATAATGCAAGTTGACACGGATACCGACTGATACAGGGGACGGTGATGGGGATATGCATCCCTTGTTAAGGGGGTGCAGTTGATGACTGAAGCCATTAGGGATGTTTTGCATATTACTGAGAAGGTATCAGAGCCGGAAGAGGAATCTTATTTTACGGAAAATAAGAAATCCTCCCTCACCTTCCCTGCTTCTAAAGAGATGAACTCTTTATTTGAAAAATGCTGGGAAAACCCAGAGAAAAAATTCCAGATCCCTAAAAGAATTCTCATTGCTTTTCCTTTCCCTGAAGAGGATAGAAAGAAATGGGAAAACCCACCTATAGTAGACCCTTCTGTATCTAGGTTGTCTAAAAAGGTGGTTTCACCTGTTCCTGGTTCAACCGCCCTAAAGGAGCCGGCTGACCGCAAGATTGAGACTACGCTCAAATCACTGTACACTGCTACAGGCGTGGCTTTAAGGACCACTATTGCTTGTGTGTGGATTTCTAAAGCCATAGTAAAGTGGTCAGGCACATTACTAGAGGACTTAGATACTATGGATAGGTGTGACATTGATTTGTTTTTGCGTCACATAAAGGATTCTGCTGGGTTCATGGTGGAGGCCATGAAAGACCTTGGAATGCTGAATGCAAGGGCTACTTCCATGGCGGTTTCAGCACGCAGAGGACTCTGGCTATGCCAATGGACTGCGGATGCAGAATCTAAGAAAAGTGTGGAGAACCTACCCTTCACAGGTCAGGCTCTGTTTGGGGATGCATTGGATGCGTGGATTTCCACGGCAACTGCGGGTAAGTCAACCTTTCTCCCCTCAGCAGCTCCACCGACTAGGAAATCTTATCCTACGTCCACACTGCAGTCCTTTCGGACCGCAAAATGAAAAAAATCCAAATCCCCTTCCACCTTCTTTAAGGGTGGTCGGGGAAAATAAAAAAAACCTGCACCAACAGGTTCTCAGGAACAGAAACCAGGTTCTGTTTCCTCAAAATCTTCAGCATGACGGTGGACCTCCCAACCTGGAGATCGGGCAGGTGGGAGCGAGACTAAAAGTCACATCTGGCCATCATCAGGCCTAGACTCCTGGGTGACAGACAATGTTTCCCAGGGCTACAGACTGGAGTTTCAGGAACTCCCACCTCACAGATTCTTCAATTCAGGCTTACCAGTTTCGCTGACAGACAGTGCTATCCTACAGGAAGCCATTAAAAAATTGGTCCGAACAGATGTTATTGTCCCAGTTCCACCTCATCTATACCACAAGGGTTATTACTCAAACCTGTTTGTGATACCGAAACCGGATGGTTTGGTAAGGCCAATTTAAACCTAAAGTCATTTAACCCCTACTTAAGGGAATTCAAATTCAAGATGGAGTCTCTGAGAGCAGTGATCTCAGGTCTGGAGGAGGGGGAATTCCTAGTATCCCTCGATATCAAGGATGCATACCTTCACATTCCGATCTGGCCGCCTCACCAGGCTTATCTCAGATTTGCGCTGCTGGATTGTCACTATCAGTTCCAGGCACTGCCTTTTGATCTCTCCACAGCACCGAGGGTGTTCACCAAGGTCATGGCAGAGATGATGCTACTCCTCCGCAGACAAGGAGTGAACATAATTCCATATGTGGACGATCTGCTGATAAAAGCATCGTCCAGGGAGAGGTTGTTGCAGATTATTGCTCTCTCAACTCGTCTACTCCAGGATCATGGGTGGATCCTGAATCATCCAAAGTCACATTCGGAGCCGACAAGGAGACTACCCTTCCTGGGGATGATACCTAACACGGAAGTGCAGAGGGTGTTTCTACCATTGGAGAAAGCGTTGGTGATTCAATCAATGGTTCGGGATGTCCTGAAGCCAGCCCAGGTTTAGGATCATCAGTGCATTCGCCTTCTGGGAAAGATGGTAGCCTCCTACGAGGCTCTTCAGTACGGAAGGTTCCATGCGCGGTCATTCCAGCTAGATCTCCTAGACAAATGGTCGGGATCACACCTTCACATGCACCAGCGGATACGCCTGTCGCCTAAAGCCAGAATTTCGCTCCTCTGGTGGCTGCAAACTTCTCACCTACTGGAAGGCCGCAGGTTCGGGATTCAAATTGGATCCTTCTAAACACGGATGCAAATCTCAGAGGTTGGAGAGTGGTCTCCCAAGGGGAAAAGTTCCAAGGAAAGTGGTCAAGTCTGGAGTCCATACTTCCGATAAACATTCTGGAACTAAGGGCCATATACAACGGCCTTCTACAAGCGGCACATCTTCTGCAAGATCGGGCCGTACAGGTCCAGTCGGACAATGTCACAGCAGTGTCTTACATAAACCATCAGGGCAGAATGAAGAGCAGAGCGGCAATGTCAGAGGTAACAAGAATTATCCTCTGGGCAGAAGCAGAAAAGCACATGCTGGCGCTATCAGCAATATTCATTCCAGGAGTGGACAACTGGGAAGCGGACTTCCTCAGCAGACACGATCTCCATCCAGGAGAATGGGGCCTCCATCCGGAGGTGTTCGCAGAGGTGTCAAGCCGATGGGGTGTTCCCCTTGTAGACATGATGGCCTCTCGTCTCAACAAGAAGCTTCGGAGGTACTGTTCCAGGTCGAGAGACCCACAGGCAGTGGCGGTGGAGGCACTGATAACTCCGTGGGTGTTCCAGTCGGTGTATGTGTTCCATCCACTTCCACTCATCCCAAGGGTTCTCAAACTCATAAAAAGAACAAGAGTTCAGGCGATCCTCATTGCTCTGGACTGGCCAAGGAGAGCTTGGTACGCGGATCTTCTGGAATTACTCCTGGAGGATCCGAGGCCTGGTCCTCTTCGCGAGGACCTTCTACAACAGGGGCCATTCGCCTATCAAGACTTACCACAGCTACGTTTGACGGCATGGAGGTTGAATGCCAGATCTTAGCTCGGAAGGGCATTCCGAAAAAGGTCATTCCTACCCTGATACAAGCTAGGAAGGGAGTTACGTCTAAACATTACCATCGGATTTGGAAAAAGTATGTGTCTTGGTGTGACTCCAAGAAGTTTCCAACGGTGGAGTTTCAACTGGGACGGTTTCTCCTCTTTCTGCAAGCAGGTGAGTATGTGGGCCTACGCTTGGGCTCCATAAAAGTCCAGATTTCGGCCTTGTCCAGTTTCTTCCAGAAACAATTGGCTGCACTCCCTGAGGTTCAGACATTCTTGAAAGGGGTTCTGCACATCCAACCACCCTTTGTGCCTCCTACGGCACCTTGGGATCTTAATGTGGTGCTTCAGTTCCTGCAATCGGATTGGTTCGAACCTTTGCAAGAGGTGGACGTCAAGTTTCTTACTTGGAAGGCGGTCACGCTGTTGGCATTGGCATCTGCTAGACGTGTGTCAGAATTGGGGGCATTGTCACGCAAGTGCCCCTACTTGATTTTCCATGAAGATAGAGCTGAGCTCAGAACGCGTCAGCAATTTCTTCAAAAGGTTGTGTCAGCTTTTCATATCAACCAACCTATTGGGGTGCCAGTGGCTACTGACTCCTCAATTACCTCAAAGTCCTTGGATGTGGTAAGGGCTTTGAAAATGTATGTGAAGAGACCTTCTCGTCACATGAAGTCGGACGCTTTGTTTGTCCTTTATGATCCCAACAAGGTTGGGTGTCCTACTTCTAAGCAGATTATTTCTCGCTGGATCAGGTTCACTATCCAGCATGCGTATTCTACGGCAGGCTTGCCATGTCCAAAATCTGTTCAGGCCCACTCTACCCGTAAAGTGGGTTCTTCCTGGGCGGCTGCCCGGGGTGTCTCGGCTTTACAGCTTTGCCGAGCGGCTACTTGGTCTGGGTCGAACACATTTGCTAAGTACTACAAGTTCGATACTTTGTCCTCTGAGGACCTAAAGTTTGGTCAATCTGTTCTGCAGGAATTTCAACACTCTCCCTCCCGTACTGGGAGCTTTGGTACATCCCCATGGTACTAAATGGACCCCAGCATCCTCTAGGACGTAAGAGAAAATAGGATTTTAATTACCTACCGGTAATTAATATAGGCTCTATACACAGCCTATTCCCTAGGAGCTAGTGACATCACTGAGTCATGTGAAATCTCTTTCTTTCCTTTCACCTATAATGCAATGGAGTAGAAGAAAGAGCTGATATGGTATACACATCATACCTCCCAACATTTATCATTTGTGTGTCCGAGAAAATGTTCTGTGCATGTTACACATTAGCACGTGGTTCATTTGGGGCGTGTCATGTTCCCTGGGGGCCGCTGCTACCCTCTGCACTTCAGAGGCATCACTCAGTGCTATATTTTCAAATTGTGACAGAAGCTGTGATAGTCAGCATGGCTTGACAAGCTCGGTAAACTGCGCCTATCACCCCTACATCTGGGCAGCTGGGAGGTATGAGAGAAAGCACTGCCGGATCTCCAGGTTGGAACATGCCCTTCCACTAACAGGTCCATTTCCAGACCAGGAGACAGCAGATGCCGGCCTTAGCTCTGAGGAACACCCCAGTATGCAGCGAGCCTCACATAGGGTCACAATACACCATGTGTGCCTACTTTTGAGAAATAATTTCAGGGAGATAGTGAAAGTAACACCTATCAGCACTGCCATATACTTCTACCTCTGAGCGGCGTGTCATAAAATGACTTACATCCACATGTAAATGAGCCCCAAAGTTAGTCAGATCTACTTGTTGAAGAGAGGACACGGATATTTTTTTCAGGATTTGTTTGTGTATTGTGTTTTACAAGAGGTTCCATATACTGTACTGTAAGTGGCAAGGAGAAACCATATTTAAAATGCATGTAGCCATAGGGATCATTGTGCCTTATAACCAATACAGGGAAATGGCACTGATGATCCCATTTGAATGTATGTATGTCCATACCTCCCAACTGTACCGAATTTCACAGGACAGTCCCGTTTGTTGGGGACTGTCCCGCTGTCCCACCCGTGGGCCGCACTGTCCCACGGTGGGGGGGGGAAGAGGGTGTCGAAGTCAAAAAAATATTACATAAAGAGAACATACAAACTACACACATTTAAGTCGCTATACTTGCAAATATGCACAGCGAGCACAGCCATATATGGTAACACACGCATTTACACGGACATGCCACAGAGATGGATTCGACACTTATTTCATACAGTACAAAATTATAATAATATCAAGCACCAGACATCATGATGATTTAAAATTATATCTAATGAATTAATGTCATGAATGTGTATTATTTGAACGAAGCAAGATAGACCTGTCATATTTACTATTAAAACAACCAGCTTAATGTGTAGATTAATTTGATACTCGTTATTGAGTTGTGGGACATTGTGACGGATGGTTATGATTAGATGTATGGAAGCTGGGATCACTTTTGTTAGAACAATGGATGTTCCGCATGGGACAGTGGACAGGAAGCTCAGGCCAGCCCTTTGGATGTCTTCAAGGCTGAATCTGATTACCATATACAAAGAAACTGGTGACTCATCGTGAGTCCCCTCCCCCAGAAACTAGTTAACACATTTTTGCTGATCACACAGGAAGGTAGTTCCTGTTTTGGTCTCAGAGTTGCTTTTTGGTCTCAGACGATGATGGAGTTCTTGCATGATTTTACAGAGAGAAAGAGATAGTAATATGGAGGGACAAATTTATATGAGAAAGATATGGTATTGTATCGCTGGCCTGTAACTGAAACTGTATGTAATGGCATGTAATTGTATGTATCTATGTTTTAACTGCTTACTGTGTGAGTGTAACCATGTAACTATAGGTATACTGTACTTTGTAATATATACTGAATCCATATCCTTTTTAATAACAAATATATACATCAATGAGCTTTGGAACTCAGATTATGTGTGGGTGTATTGTTTTCTCTTTTGGGATGCAGTGTTTTGCGATGTTTAGCGCACATTCATGGGATATGTCAATAAGAGGTGCAGGCATTTACAATATATATATTAGAGCGGGCATTTTAAATATTTGTGAGAAATCAATTTGGCATTCTTAAGGGAGAGCAGTTGGGAGGCTCCTGTCACTTCTGCTCTGCTTAGCGTCTATTCACAGGTGACAGAGGGAGAGGGGGCATGCAGAGCAGCTCAGAGAGCGCTGGGCATGCCCCTTCAGTGACGGTAAAAGGTGAGTGTGTAGGCCGCGCCCCTTTTTCGGACGTGTACGTACTTTACAAAAGTTGTGAGATATGTGTATGCATACCTCCCAACTGTCCCGATTTTCGCGGGACAGTCACATTTTTTTGGGACTGTCCCACCCACGGGCCGCAGCGTCCCGCGGTGCGGGGGGCAGAGCAGTGCTGAATAGCCGCTGTGCGCATGCACACAGCGTCTATACACAGAGGGAGAGGGGGAGGGGGCATGCCAGCAGCTCACAGAGCGCTGGCCATGCCCCCTCAGTGACAGAAATCAGGGGCGTGGCAGATGGGTGTGGCATTTCCATGAAGCCACGCCCCATTTTTGGTGATGCCACACACCCTTTTGGGGGCGGGGCGGCTTTGACGCGCAAAGGAGTCCCTCTTCAGCTTCATTCAAAGTTGGGAGGTATGGCGTATGTCTGATTTCTTCCCCCCCCCCCCCCAAGAATATTACAGCTTCATAATGGAAATAAGTTACAGGGAGATTGATGGACTATTCAGGGAGTCGGGGAGATTGCTACTATTTCAGGGAGACTCCTGCAGAATGAGGGAGGGTAGGTAACTATGCAGTACACCAAAGTGAGTGTATATCAGGAATGGAGGAGACACAGACATAACTCTCACAAAAGGAGATTAATCTCAACAATTAAAATTTCCCTTTAAATCTTTGTATAACCTTCCTTCATTTATGTGTCTGTGCTGTAAACCTGGATAATTACCAAAGACAAACACGCTGTTTTCCAGGCGGGATGGCGCATGAGGTAACTGATTAACTGCAGAGCAAATAGTACAAAACAAACCTGACCCAGCTATCACTATCTACCAGGTATTTACTCTGCCAATTCCAACAGATCCCAAAAATTCTGTTTTCCTACATGTCCTGCTTATAGTATAACTAATATAATGCATCGTTGTTGTAAGAAATACACATAAACCACGATAGGGCTCATTGCCTGAAACCGCACTGTCTAATAAAATACAACCAATCAGAGGCTTGCTTCCTATATCCACTGACTCACACTATTAAATCTAATTGCTGATTAGCTGCTGTGATTTTACCTTCTATACCCTCCCTATGCCCTGTGCACAGATAACATGTATGGGACAGCATACACTGAGGCTGCAGGCAGGGTAATGAGTAACACAGGCAACAAATTGTGCACACAAACAGCCTCCGGTACCAACTTCAGCTATAATAAATGAATACCCCTTTTGCTCCTACCAAAAGTGCAAATGGCAGATACATCACTGTTCATTATACATTGTAAGCCTATAATAACTACAAGACAACTCTGTTACCTAGGAGACTGCGACCATATAAATCAATGAAATAATTTGTAAAAGCAGTAGACCACAAAGAATTCAAACTATGAAACAGTTCCTTAATTAAACAGCCCTGTCCTAACCACCAAACAAACTGAATGACACATCATAAAAATATTTAGTTACGTACATACTTATTACAGATGTAAAGCATATCTATTAGTAGCACCAACTCTTTGTGTCAGCAGATTTGGAAAACCATAAAGGCCCCTATACGCTATACAACTATTGGGCCAATTTTCTAATAACAGGGTGACCAGCCTGCTTTATTGTATAGTGTGTAGACATAAGCATTTTGGCCAAACAAAGATAAAACAGCCAAACGCTCAACCTGGATTAGCCGATCAGTTTTGATAAAAGATATTATGCAAGAGGGCCCTATATTGTGCAGTGCTTGGGCATTCTTAGTAAACTGTACATGTTTTTTCGTGACTACGTCACCCTCCTTGTGGGCGGACGTATGAAAATTCAGTGTGGTAGAGAATCGGTTACAAAAAAAAAAGCTTAGTGTGTATAAAGGTGTGTACACACGGTGAGAACCTTGCTATGCCCGATTTTGACTAATTAACTAATTTCCCTCGAACTCCCCCAGAGCCCAGATAGCACAGATTTTGACTATCTGTAATTTTGACTTGGTCTATGTACGATTTTGACTAAGGTGGTCATTCCGAGTTGATCGCTAGCTAAAATTGTTCGCTGTGCAGCGATAATGCAAAAAAACTGCACTTCTGCACATGCGTATGCGGCGCAATGCGCACGCGCGACGTACTTTCACAACGGACGATGTAGTTTCACACAAGGTCTAGCGATGTTTTTCAGTCGCACTGCTGGCCGCAGAGTGATTGACAGAAAATGAGCGTTTCTGGGTGTCAACTGACCCATTTCAGGGAGTGTTCGGAAAAACGCAGGCATGCCTGGGCGAACGCAGGGCGTGTTTGTGACGTCAAAACTGGAACTGAACAGTCTGAAGTGATCGCAAGCGCTGAGTAGGTCTGAAGCTACTCTGAAACTGCACAAAAATATTTGTAGCCGCTGTGCGATCCTTTCGTTCGCACTTCTGCTAAGCTAAAATACACTCCCAGTGGGAGGCGGCATAGCGTTTGCACGGCTGCTAAAAACAGTGCCAATTTTGACTATACTTTGTACTAGATAGTGCACTAGATAGTAAAGATTGACTTGCCTTACGATACCGACCCCACGGGAGCACGCATCGGGATCAAATCTGTATCTCAAGCTGCCTAAAGGCCCATACACTACAACGATATGTCTGAGGCTGAAGTCGGAGGTGATTTCCCTTGAACTCTCCCGGGAGCTTCCATATACGATTTGGTACATTTTGCATGCGATATATCGTATGTGATCCCAGCCATGCCTGCGGGAACCAACATATCACGAGTGCAGCACTAACAATCTAGGGGAGCCGATCCGACCCTCACGGGAACGCGCATCGGATCGGATACGCCTTCAAAAATGCCCGATTTCACCCGATATATCGGCCCGAATACCCGAAATTGGATGAAATCGGGCATTAACTCTAGTGTCTGGGGCCCTTTACAGATTTATCTCACTCAGATATTGGGATCTTTGATTTGCCTCGATTGTTGAGACGACTAAAAAAATAAAAAAATCAAATAGTGCAGCTAGCTTTAATCCTCTCTAGCCTGTAACAAGCTGGTGAAGGTCTTTCTTGACCCCTGATTGTGTCATTCACAATTTTGTCCTGTAGTAACTGCATCATTTCACCACTGTGCGTTCTGTTACTCTTCACAAATCAGCATACAAGTTTGCGATTAATCTTCATGTCTTGTCATTAATACAGAAAAAGACCATTGACTATTAAGCCAAATGTTAATTATCACCACACATGTCCTAAAGAGCAACTGGTGAGTATCAGGAGCTAACATTTTTCTCTTAACTGTTTAATCCACTAATCTTTTTTGTTACCTATGAGACCGCAAGAGAGTTCTATGAGGTTTTGCGTAAACTGCTACTCTTCTCACTCATCCCAGACTGATATATACTAAACTAAATCCATGAACGTGTGGCATGATACTAAATACCCAACAAACACATCATGAAAATATAATCTGCTCATAGACCGAATCGATTTCAGATCACTGCACGTACAGAGAAATACCCGACTCTAAAGAAGTGGTCTCCCAACTGCTGAGAGTGCCGCAATTATTATTTAAAATGTCGAGAGTTCCAAGTTGCACCCAACCTTTCATACCCACAGCTGTATCCATCCATATGACTTATAGAACATCATTTTAGTGCTTACACCAACTTATAAACATCCATCTGTACGTTTATAAACTTTACATATCATCCTCCTACAGGAAAAGCCACATTGCCATGTTACTAAAATGATCGCTTATTACCGCCTGTTACCCTTTTGGCGCCACCACCATTGGGGCTTTATATCAGGAATACAATGATGTTTCCTAGAATCACTCTACGCATCATTAAATATATAAAGCACTCAAATATGTTGTGGAAAATTGCAGTGAAATAACCTTGACACGTCTCAACCGTGATTTGCACACGTATGTAGCAGTGAAACACATAGAACACAGATTGCTATAACTGGGGTGCTAAACATGCAGCCTTCCAAATGTTGTGGAACTACACACCCCAGCATTACCTGCCATAGTTTTGCCATCAGGGAATGCTAAAACTGTGGCAGGGCATGCTGGGATGTGTAGTTCCACTGCGGCTTGAGGGCCGCATGCTGAGCACCCCTGTCTGTATTGTATAAGCATATGATATTCTGTATACCTCATAAGACAAGTAGTTATATGACCCAGGCGCCTATGACATATAATAACTGCAGCTTTTACCCTACGTATCACATATGCCATAACAATCCAGCTGTGGATCTACAGTTATGTTACACTCGTTTATATCTCACTATACAAAGCTCTATTACGTATGGTGTAAATACTTATACTGTATATAATAAATACAATAGTAACCAATTGGGAAATCGTTAGCCAATGTATATGTTATAAAGCCCCAGTGTGTAATACATACAATAATAATTGCACATACATGTACGTGACCAGGAGCGACAGGTACTAATCAATAATCGATGATTGAGAACACGTGATATTTGCGGTTATCTCTCCATTTTCAGCTTTATCCATTTGTTGATTATTTATTACTTAACGTGCAGATTATTATTCCCCACATCTCTCTAGAGATCTGCAGAACATTGCTCTGTTCCATCTGCCCCCCTGACTAATACGTATTAGGCAGCATGTGGCTACAGTGGAACTACAAGCCCCAGCATGCCCAGCCTTATAGCTGTACCATGATAGATTTCCCCCACACACGTCCTGTGCTTGGATCGGAGAACCTCAGATGGAAGGCGATAACTCACCTGCATTAGTAGGTAGCACTCGGATGCTGTCGAATTCCAGCATAGTGTAAGTGGAGTCCAGCGTTTCAGAGTAGTCCGGTAGTTCCAAATCCATCATCGCTTCAGAAAGCTTCATTATTATCTGTCAACAGCGCCAGGTCAAGCCAAACAGCCCAGCTGCCAATCACCTTGGTGGTGACCCCGCCAGAGGGAGATGAATGAGAGAGGGAGACTGTCCCCTAACCCTCTTCTCCAGCACAGCCAGTCACAGCCAGCATGTGTCACAATATGGTTATATGACAGAGATAAGGCCCTGGGTGCACCAACTCGGATTCCATCCTCACCCCAAGCACAGTCCTTGTGCAAACACCATTAAACTAATCACTATCACAGGAAAGCCGTGGGCTGAGGTTTCACCAGACAATAACTACACTGGGACACTCGCTGGCGGTCAGATATAAGCACCTGTAGGATATGGCCATATAAACATTGTGCTGGAAGGAGGAGAGTGCCCTGACACGAGCAACATTCTGTCCATCATTCCCATACAACGTAGATCCATATATGACAGAACACAATGGCCAATGGCCCCCATATATCAGCGTCCAGCCGTCGAGGGATCGGGACTTTGCAGCAATTACTGCTGATGTGTGAGGCCCATTAGAGACGGATGATCACAGTGGCAAACGCAGACATTTCTAGAGGGGGGGTTTCCAAATGCAATAAACAATTTCCCACTCTGCGGAACATGGACTACAATATTAATATTTAACACTATGGGGGGTCTATAGTACAGGCTGTATCAAACACATTTAAAATAAATAAGATAATGTTAGTGGTCAGAAAAAGGTTAAACATACCATAATAAATAAATACACAAACATAATAGAACCAGTACTGCACTTTCTAAGCACACATTCTCCCACCTCATGGTAAAGCTCCTGTCTCTTCTTCTTGGTAGCTACTCTCTGGTCCAGTGCACTGATTAAAGCCACAGAAGCAGAAGAAGCTTTTACCCCTGGGCATGTGCAGCAGCTTAAACTGCATGATGTGGCGGCAGCTCTAGTAATTGTATTATATACCATTGCAATTGTCATAAATTGAGCCACTTGCCAAGAGGAGGGGGGGGGGGGGGGGGGGGTTCCACGCAACCATAACCCCCCCCCCCCCTTCGTTTGCCTATGGAGCAGTAGAATCAGTTGTTCATCTGTCTCATACTCTAGATCTGGACGTTTCTATGACTTGTCAGTCACAGTGAAATGTAGTTATTCACATTTCCATGACTGCAGGGTTTTATATAGATGTCTCCGCTTTATATTCACTGTGAGGGGCCTATTTCCTACGGGCGGCTCAGCAACTGCGATACACAATAATGTGCCGCCACAGCTTGCCATGAAAGTGCCGCTCAGAGAGGGGTTTTCCCTGTCACCACAGCCTGAGAAGGGTTAATGTGATACCTGCAGGTGGATTTTGGTTTAAACCAGGGGGATCCATCTCCAGGTATCGCCAGCATGACATTGCTTTTGCTACTGACGTGAAGCTGAGCTTTATACAGCCGCGGTCCCCACAGAGGTGTAAATCTGTATAGAGGTCTATGGGGACAAAAGTAATAAGCGCAAAATAGGTTACAGGAGAAATCTGTTATCTCTCCGCTGGTAACTGCTTATTCATTTGCAAGAAGTGGAGATAAAGCCTTTTGCTGTCGACTTGCCTTCTCTCCGCTTCATAAATAGATCCCTCAGAAACCAGCGAGCAGACACCTAAGACCTATTCTTATAGGGGAGTGCGTTACAGGATGTCAGTATAGAGGTCCTCTGCATCGTGGAAGGTGCCACAGAACCAGTGTGCATCGTGGAAGGTGCCACAGGCCCCGTGTGCATCGTGGGGGGTGAAACAGGCCCCGTGTACATCGTGGAAGGTGCCACAGGACCCGAGTGCTTTGTGGAGGGTGCCACAGGACCCGAGTGCTTTGTGGAGGGTGCCACAGGACCCGACTGCAGCGTGGAGGGTGCCGCAAGACCCAAGTGCATGGTGGAGGGTGGCACAGGACCCGAATGCATCGTGGGGGTTGCCACAGGACCCATGTGCATGGTGGAGGGTGCCACAGGACCCGAGTGCATCGTGGAGGGTGCCACTGGACCCGTGTGCATCGTGGAAGGTGCCACAGGCCCCGTGTGCATTGTGGGGGGTGCCACAGGCTCTGTGTGCATCGTGGAAGGTGTCACAGGACCCGAGTGCATAGTGGAGGGTGCCACAGGACCCGAGTGCATTGTGGAGGGTGCCACAGGACCCGAATGCAGCGTTGAGGGTGCCACAAGTGCATGGTGGAGGGTGCCACAGGACCCGAGTGCATCGTGGGGGATGTCACAGGACCCATGTGCATGGTGGAGGGTGCCACAGGACACGTGTGCATGTTGGAGGGTGCCACAGGACCCGAGTGCATTGTGGAGAGTGTCAACAGGACACGTGTGTACAAAGAATACGTGTGCGTTGCAGAGGGAAACAAACGGCACGTGTGTATAAGGTCGGCAGTCAATTTACCGGTAGTTGGGATCCCAGCTGTCAGGATACAGACGACGGAATCCTGACAACCGGTGAAACACCAGCGGTCGGATTCCACACCAGCGGCTGGAATCCCCACTTGTGTGGTGGTCCACGCCACAACCCGAGGGGAAATATAATCCTGTGGCATCCAAAAGTCGCCACCGGACCCCGAAGTGTGGCGAACACAGCAATGCCACGAGGGGTCACTCTGCACTCGCCGCCGGTATCCCAGCTGTTGGGATCCCGACGTCGGTCTCCTGACCACCGGGATATCATACTGATCCCGTATATAGTAGAGATGAGCGGGTTCGGTTTCTTTGAATCCGAACCCGCACGAACTTCACTTTTTTTTTCACGGGTCCGAGCGACTCGGATCTTCCCGCCTTGCTCGGTTAACCCGAGCGCGCCCGAACGTCATCATGACGCTGTCGGATTCTCGCGAGACTCGGATTCTATATAAGGAGCCGCGCGTCGCCGCCATTTTCACACGTGCATTGAGATTGATAGGGAGAGGACGTGGCTGGCGTCCTCTCCATTAGAATAGATTAGAAGAGAGAGAGAGAGAGAGAGATTGTGCAGACAGAGTTTACCACAGTGACCAGTGCAGTTGTTGTTAAGTTAACTTTTATTTAATATATCCGTTCTCTGCTATATCCGTTCTCTGCCTGAAAAAAACGATACACAGCAGTCACACAGTGTGACTCAGTCTGTGTGCACTCAGCTCAGCCCAGTGTGCTGCACATCAATGTATAAAAGCTTATAATAATTGTGGGGGAGACTGGGGAGCACTGCAGGTTGTTATAGCAGGAGCCAGGAGTACATAATATTATATTAATTTAAAATTAAACAGTGCACACTTTTGCTGCAGGAGTGCCACTGCCAGTGTGACTAGTGGTGACCAGTGCCTGACCACCAGTATAGTAGTATATTGTTGTATACTATCTCTTTATCAACCAGTCTATATTAGCAGCAGACACAGTACAGTGCGGTAGTTCACGGCTGTGGCTACCTCTGTGTCGGCAGTCGGCACTCGGCAGGCAGTCCGTCCATCCATAATTGTATAATTATATACCACCTAACCGTGGTATTTTTCTTTCTTTCTTTATACCGTCGTCATAGTCATACTAGTTGTTACGAGTATACTACTATCTCTTTATCAACCAGTGTACAGTGCGGTAGTTCACGGCTGTGGCTACCTCTGTGTCGGCAGTCGGCAGGCAGTCCGTCCATCCATAATTGTATTATTATAATATATACCACCTAACCGTGGTTTTTTTTTCATTCTTTATACCGTCGTAGTGTCATACTAGTTGTTACGAGTATACTACTATCTCTTTATCAACCAGTGTACAGTGCGGTAGTTCACGGCTGTGGCTACCTCTGTGTCGGCAGTCGGCAGGCAGTCCGTCCATCCATAATTGTATTATAATATATACCACCTAACCGTGGTTTTTTTTTCATTCTTTATACCGTCATAGTGTCATACTAGTTGTTACGAGTATACTACTATCTCTTTATCAACCAGTGTACAGTGCGGTAGTTCACGGCTGTGGCTACCTCTGTGTCGGCAGTCGGCAGGCAGTCCGTCCATCCATAATTGTATTATAATATATACCACCTAACCGTGGTTTTTTTTTCATTCTTTATACCGTCATAGTCAGTCATACTAGTTGTTACGAGTATACTACTATCTCTTTATCAACCAGTGTACAGTGCGGTAGTTCACGGCTGTGGCTACCTCTGTGTCGGCACTCGGCAGGCAGTCCGTCCATCCATAATTGTATTATAATATATACCACCTAACCGTGTTTTTTTTTTCATTCTTTATACCGTCATAGTCAGTCATACTAGTTGTTACGAGTATACTACTATCTCTTTATCAACCAGTGTACAGTGCGGTAGTTCACGGCTGTGGCTACCTCTGTGTCGGAACTCGGCAGGCAGTCCGTCCATCCATAATTGTATTATTATAATATATACCACCTAACCGTGGTTTTTTTTTCATTCTTTATACCGTCATAGTCAGTCATACTAGTTGTTACGAGTATACTACTATCTCTTTATCAACCAGTGTACAGTGCGGTAGTTCACGGCTGTGGCTACCTCTGTGTCGGCAGTCGGCAGGCAGTCCGTCCATCCATAATTGTATTATAATATATACCACCTAACCGTGGTTTTTTTTTCATTCTTTATACCGTCATAGTCAGTCATACTAGTTGTTACGAGTATACTACTATCTCTTTATCAACCAGTGTACAGTGCGGTAGTTCACGGCTGTGGCTACCTCTGTGTCGGAACTCGGCAGGCAGTCCGTCCATCCATAATTGTATTACAATATATACCACCTAACCGTGGTTTTTTTTTCATTCTTTATACCGTCATAGTCAGTCATACTAGTTGTTACGAGTATACTACTATATCTTTATCAACCAGTGTACAGTGCGGTAGTTCACGGCTGTGGCTACCTCTGTGTCGGCACTCGGCAGGCAGTCCGTCCATCCATAATTGTATTACAATATATACCACCTAACCGTGGTTTTTTTATACCACCTAACCATGGCAGTCCGTCCATAATTGTATACTAGTATCCAATCCATCCATCTCCATTGTTTACCTGAGGTGCCTTTTAGTTCTGCCTATAAAATATGGAGAACAAAAAAGTTGAGGTTCCAAAATTAGGGAAAGATCAAGATCCACTTCCACCTCGTGCTGAAGCTGCTGCCACTAGTCATGGCCGAGACGATGAAATGCCAGCAACGTCGTCTGCCAAGGCCGATGCCCAATGTCATAGTACAGAGCATGTCAAATCCAAAACACCAAATATCAGAAAAAAAAGGACTCCAAAACCTAAAATAAAATTGTCGGAGGAGAAGCGTAAACTTGCCAATATGCCATTTACCACACGGAGTGGCAAGGAACGGCTGAGGCCCTGGCCTATGTTCATGGCTAGTGGTTCAGCTTCACATGAGGATGGAAGCACTCAGCCTCTCGCTAGAAAACTGAAAAGACTCAAGCTGGCAAAAGCACCGCAAAGAACTGTGCGTTCTTTGAAATCCCAAATCCACAAGGAGAGTCCAATTGTGTCGGTTGCGATGCCTGACCTTCCCAACACTGGACGTGAAGAGCATGCGCCTTCCACTATTTGCATGCCCCCTGCAAGTGCTGGAAGGAGCACCCGCAGTCCAGTTCCTGATAGTCAGATTGAAGATGTCAGTGTTGAAGTACACCAGGATGAGGAGGATATGGGTGTTGCTGGCGCTGGGGAGGAAATTGACCAGAAGGATTCTGATGGTGAGGTGGTTTGTTTAAGTCAGGCACCCGGGGAGACACCTGTTGTCCGTGGGAGGAATATGGCCGTTGACATGCCAGGTGAAAATACCAAAAAAATCAGCTCTTCGGTGTGGAGGTATTTCACCAGAAATGCGGACAACAGGTGTCAAGCCGTGTGTTCCCTTTGTCAAGCTGTAATAAGTAGGGGTAAGGACGTTAACCACCTCGGAACATCCTCCCTTATACGTCACCTGCAGCGCATTCATAATAAGTCAGTGACAAGTTCAAAAACTTTGGGTGACAGCGGAAGCAGTCCACTGACCAGTAAATCCCTTCCTCTTGTAACCAAGCTCACGCAAACCACCCCACCAACTCCCTCAGTGTCAATTTCCTCCTTCCCCAGGAATGCCAATAGTCCTGCAGGCCATGTCACTGGCAAGTCTGACGAGTCCTCTCCTGCCTGGGATTCCTCCGATGCATCCTTGCGTGTAACGCCTACTGCTGCTGGCGCTGCTGTTGTTGCCGCTGGGAGTCGATGGTCATCCCAGAGGGGAAGTCGTAAGCCCACTTGTACTACTTCCAGTAAGCAATTGACTGTTCAACAGTCCTTTGCGAGGAAGATGAAATATCACAGCAGTCATCCTACTGCAAAGCGGATAACTGAGTCCTTGACAACTATGTTGGTGTTAGACGTGCGTCCGGTATCCGCCGTTAGTTCACAGGGAACTAGACAATTTATTGAGGCAGTGTGCCCCCGTTACCAAATACCATCTAGGTTCCACTTCTCTAGGCAGGCGATACCGAGAATGTACACGGACGTCAGAAAAAGACTCACCAGTGTCCTAAAAAATGCAGTTGTACCCAATGTCCACTTAACCACGGACATGTGGACAAGTGGAGCAGGGCAGGGTCAGGACTATATGACTGTGACAGCCCACTGGGTAGATGTATGGACTCCCGCCGCAAGAACAGCAGCGGCGGCACCAGTAGCAGCATCTCGCAAACGCCAACTCTTTCCTAGGCAGGCTACGCTTTGTATCACCGCTTTCCAGAATACGCACACAGCTGAAAACCTCTTACGGCAACTGAGGAAGATCATCGCGGAATGGCTTACCCCAATTGGACTCTCCTGTGGATTTGTGGCATCGGACAACGCCAGCAATATTGTGTGTGCATTAAATATGGGCAAATTCCAGCACGTCCCATGTTTTGCACATACCTTGAATTTGGTGGTGCAGAATTTTTTAAAAAACGACAGGGGCGTGCAAGAGATGCTGTCGGTGGCCAGAAAAATTGCGGGACACTTTCGGCGTACAGGCACCACGTACAGAAGACTGGAGCACCACCAAAAACTACTGAACCTGCCCTGCCATCATCTGAAGCAAGAAGTGGTAACGAGGTGGAATTCAACCCTCTATATGCTTCAGAGGTTGGAGGAGCAGCAAAAGGCCATTCAAGCCTATACAATTGAGCACGATATAGGAGATGGAATGCACCTGTCTCAAGTGCAGTGGAGAATGATTTCAACGTTGTGCAAGGTTCTGATGCCCTTTGAACTTGCCACACGTGAAGTCAGTTCAGACACTGCCAGCCTGAGTCAGGTCATTCCCCTCATCAGGCTTTTGCAGAAGAAGCTGGAGGCATTGAAGAAGGAGCTAACACGGAGCGATTCCGCTAGGCATGTGGGACTTGTGGATGCAGCCCTTAATTCGCTTAACAAGGATTCACGGGTGGTCAATCTGTTGAAATCAGAGCACTACATTTTGGCCACCGTGCTCGATCCTAGATTTAAAGCCTACCTTGGATCTCTCTTTCCGGCAGACACAGGTCTGCTGGGGTTGAAAGACCTGCTGGTGACAAAATTGTCAAGTCAAGCGGAACGCGACCTGTCAACATCTCCTCCTTCACATTCTCCCGCAACTGGGGGTGCGAGGAAAAGGCTCAGAATTCCGAGCCCACCCGCTGGCGGTGATGCAGGGCAGTCTGGAGCGACTGCTGATGCTGACATCTGGTCCGGACTGAAGGACCTGACAACGATTACGGACATGTCGTCTACTGTCACTGCATATGATTCTCTCAACATTGATAGAATGGTGGAGGATTATATGAGTGACCGCATCCAAGTAGGCACGTCACACAGTCCGTACTTATACTGGCAGGAAAAAGAGGCAATTTGGAGGCCCTTGCACAAACTGGCTTTATTCTACCTAAGTTGCCCTCCCACAAGTGTGTACTCCGAAAGAGTGTTTAGTGCCGCCGCTCACCTTGTCAGCAATCGGCGTACGAGGTTACATCCAGAAAATGTGGAGAAGATGATGTTCATTAAAATGAATTATAATCAATTCCTCCGCGGAGACATTGACCAGCAGCAATTGCCTCCACAAAGTACACAGGGAGCTGAGATGGTGGATTCCAGTGGGGACGAATTGATAATCTGTGAGGAGGGGGATGTACACGGTGATATATCGGAGGGTGAAGATGAGGTGGACATCTTGCCTCTGTAGAGCCAGTTTGTGCAAGGAGAGATTAATTGCTTCTTTTTTGGGGGGGGTCCAAACCAACCCGTCATATCAGTCACAGTCGTGTGGCAGACCCTGTCACTGAAATGATGGGTTGGTTAAAGTGTGCATGTCCTGTTTTGTTTATACAACATAAGGGTGGGTGGGAGGGCCCAAGGATAATTCCATCTTGCACCTCTTTTTTCTTTTCTTTTTCTTTGCATCATGTGCTGATTGGGGAGGGTTTTTTGGAAGGGACATCCTGCGTGACACTGCAGTGCCACTCCTAGATGGGCCCGGTGTTTGTGTCGGCCACTAGGGTCGCTAATCTTACTCACACAGCTACCTCATTGCGCCTCTTTTTTTCTTTGCGTCATGTGCTGTTTGGGGAGGGTTTTTTGGAAGGGACATCCTGCGTGACACTGCAGTGCCACTCCTAGATGTGCCCGGTGTTTGTGTCGGCCACTAGGGTCGCTAATCTTACTCACACAGTCAGCTACCTCATTGCGCCTCTTTTTTTCTTTGCGTCATGTGCTGTTTGGGGAGGGTTTTTTGGAAGGGCCATCCTGCGTGACACTGCAGTGCCACTCCTAGATGGGCCCGGTGTTTGTGTCGGCCACTAGGGTCGCTAATCTTACTCACACAGCTACCTCATTGCGCCTCTTTTTTTCTTTGCGTCATGTGCTGTTTGGGGAGGGTTTTTTGGAAGGGACATCCTGCGTGACACTGCAGTGCCACTCCTAGATGGGCCCGGTGTTTGTGTCGGCCACTAGGGTCGCTTATCTTACTCACACAGCGACCTCGGTGCAAATTTTAGGACTAAAAATAATATTGTGAGGTGTGAGGTATTCAGAATAGACTGAAAATGAGTGTAAATTATGGTTTTTGAGGTTAATAATACTTTGGGATCAAAATGACCCCCAAATTCTATGATTTAAGCTGTTTTTTAGTGTTTTTTGAAAAAAACACCCGAATCCAAAACACACCCGAATCCGACAAAAATAATTCGGTGAGGTTTTGCCAAAACGCGTTCGAACCCAAAACACGGCCGCGGAACCGAACCCAAAACCAAAACACAAAACCCGAAAAATTTCAGGCGCTCATCTCTAGTATATAGTGGAGGCTGACAAAGGACATGTATATATTTGTAGATGACACAGGATACATATGCAGAACCAGATTAAGCCTTGGGGAGCCCGGGCACTGAAAACAGGGGTCTGGCCAACTTATCGGCCCTCCACATCTTGTCAACACAACCCCCACTTGCAACAGTGTGCTATGGGGAGGGAGCTTGAGGTGTATATAAGATTGTGTATATTACATTTAAACCAATGGTGTATAAAGGATTTAAACTAATAATAGATTAATAATACCTGGGTACTGTTTATTGCTCCACATAATTGAGGGACAAATAAGTTTTCTTGCAGTGGAACAAAAACCACTTAAATAACCCTAATATTCATATAGAAAAATAAAATACACAATACTGTGCAAAGGTTCTAGGCAGATGTGGAAAACGCTGCAATATAAGAATGCTTTGAAAAATAGAGGTGTTACTAGTTTATTTTTTTATCAATTAACAACATGCAAAGTGAATGAACCGAAGAGAAATCTTAATCAAATCAATTCCTCTAGGTACACTTGCACACAGTTTTTCTGCATGGAGATTGGGGCAGATGTATTAACCTGGAGAAGGCGTAAGGAAGTGATAAACCAGTGATAAATGCAAGGTGATAGACACACCAGCCAATCAGCTCCTAACTGTTCATTTACATATTGTAGCTGATTGGCTGCTGCATTTATTACCTTGTATTTATCACTGGTTTATCACTTCCTTATGCCTTCTTCAGGTTAATATATGTGCCCCATTGTTCCAAATACCTTGGAGAACTAACTAAAAATCCTTCTGTCTCTTCACGTAATCCCAGACAGACTCAATGATGTTGACATCATGGCTCTGCACACTATCTGCACCTGAGCCTTCCCCGAAGTTCCTCAGTGACACGCCATCTCAGGTCTACAGCAGGATGCACCATGGCCTCACACTGGGCATTCCCTGTGGCTCTTGTCTTAAGTGACACATTATTTCAGGTCTCCAGCAGGAAACACAATGGCCTCATATACCCCTTTCACATCGCACAAATAACCCGGTATCGACACGGCATATTGCCGTGTCGACACGGGTCAGTGTGCGATGTGAAAGCACTCTGCCGGAATTATCGGGTTGCCTGACCCGGTAATTCAACCCGGTATAAAAGAAGGATTATACCCGGGTTGAATACCGGGTCAGGTGCAGTGTGAATGGGAGCCGCGTCGATGCGACACGGTTCCCATTCACAGCGTAGGGAGAGGCGGCGCAGGAGATGAGCTCATCTCCCAGCGCCTCCTCCACCCCCGCCCCTGCTGCTGCTGCGCCCCCCCCCCCCGCTGCTATGGCAACCGACCCGGTATATTGCCGGGTCGGAAAGCCAGCAGAGGGGAGCAAATGCCGGATCCCACCCAGTAAGTACACGTTTCTTTTACCGGGTGGGATCCCGCATTTGCGATCTGAATGCGGTAATACTGAGCCTTCCCCAGAGCTTTTAAGTGGCACATCATTCAATGTCTCCATTAGGACACACAATCTCCCAACACTGGGCCTTTCCAGAGCTTCTCAGTGACTCATAATTCAGTGTCTCCAGTAGGACACAAAATGGCCTCACACGGGGCATTCCCTAGACCTCCTCAGTGATATGTCATCTCAGGTCTCCAGGAGGACACACAGTGGCCTCACACTGGGACTTTCCGGAGCTCCTCTGTGACACATCATCTCAGGTATCCAGCAGGACACACCATGGCCTTAGACTGGGACTTCCCGGAGCTCCTCTGTGACACATCATCTCAGGTCCTCAGCAGCAGAGCCGGCCCTAACCATTATGATGCCCTAGGCAAGATTTTGGCTGGTGCCCCCTAGCACCGCTGGTTCCGCCTCTGACCTTGCACCTCTTTCCCAATACCATTACCCCTCAGCCATAACAGTCCTTATTTTGGTGTTTGTACCCCCTATATTTTAAATAGGAACAGTTCGCACATTTGGCGCACAGCCCAAAAAGAGGTGTGTTTTTGCTGGCAAGGGGCATGGCCACATAATAGTAATCCCAATTCCAATTACGCCACACACTACTGCAACTTTATTCACATTTGATCATGCGATAGCTTCCATAATTCATATTACATCCCACAGTAGTATCACTTTACCTTATAAACGTTACTCCTCACAGTAGAGCCCCTTATTCACACTACATCACACTGAATTGCTCCTTATTCACATTACACCACACCCTATTGCTCTTTATTCACATTAGACAACACAGTAGTGCCCTTTTTATACGCAACGCCACATAGTAGAGCACCTTATACACATAATGCCAGAGTAATGCCTCTTACACATATGCGACACATTATTAATGTCCTTATAAACATAATGCGCCTTACACATTAGGACAACCTTTATTAATGCCCTTTTACGCATAATGTCCCTTACACATATGCCGCACATTATTAATGCCCTTATACACATAATGACACACAGAGTGCCCCTTACACATATGTTGCACATTATTAATGCATTTTTACATGACACACATAATGCTCCTTACACATATTCCAAACACTACTGCACAACCAACCCACCCGCACACAGCACTCACACTGCCACTAACACTGTGACCTCTGCCTCTGCTTGGCTACAGATGTGTCCTCATAAATCTTGCCTCAAAGCTAATGCCGGGCACCTTTTTTTATGAAAATGCATCTTATTTGCATTGCTATGTGGTTAGGATGCACAAGCAGCTTCTGCTGATTAAAATGATATGCAGCATGCCTATATACTGTGTGAGACTGTGGCTGTATCTACATTTGAAATGCTACACACAGAATATAGGCATGCCGCATATCATTTTAATCAGCAGAAGCTGCTGGTGCCCCTAGGCATATCAAATGCCCTAGGCAATTGCCTAGTTTGCCTATGCCTATGGCCGGCTCTGCCCAGCAGGACACACCATGGCCTTCCACGGAGCTCCTCAGTGACACATCATCTTAAAATAGGTCTCCAATTTAGCGCCTTCTAATCTGAAACCAGTACAATAGATATCATGAAGCTGGGAGGATCTTCACATTATCAACTATGCCCAATCAACGTCTACACATAAACTAAGTGTATCCAAGGTTTTGGGTGAAAGAGAAATCCAAACATTATTTTCTCCAAATATGGAAAATATAGGATCTTAACAACATGTAAAAAATAACAGGACTTAGATCATGAAGTGAACCGACTGTCACATGACCTCCCCAAAAATCCCGCCCCCTCACTATCCCGACGCTCGGCATGCCGACCAACAGGGACTATTTCCACTCGTGGGTGTCCACGTCACCCATAGAGTGGGAATAGAACCTGCGGTCGCCACCGAGCCCACAGCGTGGCAAGCGCAGCATGGCGAGTGCAGCGAGCCCGCAAGGGACTTGCTGCACTCGCCCCTCCCCGCAGGGATCCCGGCGTCGGTATGCTGACCGGCGGTCAGGAGACCATCGGTCAGCCATACCAGACCCCTACTCTCCAGTACCAGGTACTGTTACCTGTCTCACCATGGGGGTAATTCCAAGTTGATCGCAGCAGGATTTTTGTTAGCAATTGGGCAAAACCATGTGCACTGCAGGGGAGGCGGATGTAACATGTGCAGAGAGAGTTAGATTTGGGTGGGGTGTGTTCAATCTGCAATCTAATTTGAAGTGTAAAAATAAAGCAGCCAGTATTTACCCTGCACAGAAACAAAATAACCCACCCAAATCTAACTCTCTCTGCAAATGTTATATCTGCCTCCCCTGCAGTGCACATGGTTTTGCCCAACTGCTAAAAAATTTCCTGCTGCGATCAACTTGGAATTACCCCCCATGTTCTCTCCCAGTGTACATAAAAAGGACACTTGCCCTACCGGCTATTGGGGCAGAAACTAGAGATGAGCGGGTTCGGTTTCTTTGAATCCGAACCCGCACGAACTTCACTTTTTTTTTCACGGGTCCGAGCGACTCGGATCTTCCCGCCTTGCTCGGTTAACCCGAGCGCGCCCGAACGTCATCATGACGCTGTCGGATTCTCGCGAGGCTCGGATTCTATCGCGAGACTCGGATTCTATATAAGGAGCCGCGCGTCGCCGCCATTTTCACACGTGCATTGAGATTGATAGGGAGAGGACGTGGCTGGCGTCCTCTCCATTTAGATTAGATTTAGAAGAGAGAGAGAGAGATTGCTGTGATACTGTAGATTAGAAGAGAGTGCAGAGTGCAGACAGAGTTTAGTGACTGACGACCACAGTGACCAGTGACCACCAGAGACAGTGCAGTTGTTTGTTTTATTTAATATATCCGTTCTCTGCCTGAAAAAAACGATACACAGTCACACAGTGACTCAGTCTGTGTGCACTGCTCAGCCCAGTGTGCTGCACATCAATGTATTGTATATAAAGCTTATAATTGTGGGGGAGACTGGGGAGCACTGCAGGTTGTTATAGCAGGAGCCAGGAGTACATGATAAATAATATTATATTAAAATTAAACAGTGCACACTTTTGCTGCAGGAGTGCCACTGCCAGTGTGACTAGTGGTGACCAGTGCCTGACCACCAGTATATTAGTAGTATTGTATACTATCTCTTTATCAACCAGTCTATATTAGCAGCAGACACAGTACAGTGCGGTAGTTCACGGCTGTGGCTACCTCTGTGTCGGCACTCGGCAGGCAGTCCGTCCATCCATAATTGTATTATATACCACCTAACCGTGGTTTTTTTTTCTTTCTTTATACCGTCGTCATAGTCATACTAGTTGTTACGAGTATACTACTATCTCTTTATCAACCAGTGTACAGTGCGGTAGTTCACGGCTGTGGCTACCTCTGTGTCGGAACTCGGCAGGCAGTCCGTCCATCCATAATTGTATTATAATATATACCACCTAACCGTGGTTTTTTTTTCGTTCTTTATACCGTCGTCATACTAGTTGTTACGAGTATACTACTATCTCTTTATCAACCAGTGTACAGTGCGGTAGTTCACGGCTGTGGCTACCTCTGTGTCGGAACTCGGCAGGCAGTCCGTCCATCCATAATTGTATTATAATATATACCACCTAACCGTGGTTTTTTTTTCGTTCTTTATACCGTCGTCATACTAGTTGTTACGAGTATACTACTATCTCTTTATCAACCAGTGTACAGTGCGGTAGTTCACGGCTGTGGCTACCTCTGTGTCGGCACTCGGCAGGCAGTCCGTCCAACCATAATTGTATTATATACCACCTAACCGTGGTTTTTTTTTCATTCTTTATACCGTCGTCATACTAGTTGTTACGAGTATACTACTATCTCTTTATCAACCAGTGTACAGTGCGGTAGTTCACGGCTGTGGCTACCTCTGTGTCGGCACTCGGCAGGCAGTCCGTCCAACCATAATTGTATTATATACCACCTAACCGTGGTTTTTTTTTCATTCTTTATACCGTCGTCATACTAGTTGTTACGAGTATACTACTATCTCTTTATCAACCAGTGTACAGTGCGGTAGTTCACGGCTGTGGCTACCTCTGTGTCGGCACTCGGCAGCCCGTCCATAATTGTATATACCAGTGACCTAACCGTGGTTTTTTTTTCTTTCTTTATACATACATACTAGTTACGAGTATACTATCTCTTTATCAACCAGTCTATATATTAGCAGCAGACACAGTACAGTGCGGTAGTTCACGGCTGTGGCTACCTCTGTGTCGGCACTCGGCAGCCCGTCCATAATTGTATATACCACCTAACCGTGGTTTTTTTTTCTTTCTTTATACATACATACTAGTTACGAGTATACTATCTCTTTATCAACCAGTCTATATATTAGCAGCAGACACAGTACAGTGCGGTAGTTCACGGCTGTGGCTACCTCTGTGTCGGCACTCCGCAGCCCGTCCATAATTGTATATACCAGTGACCTAACCGTGGTTTTTTTTTCTTTCTTTATACATACATACTAGTTACGAGTATACTATCTCTTTATCAACCAGTCTATATATTAGCAGCAGACACAGTACAGTGCGGTAGTTCACGGCTGTGGCTACCTCTGTGTCGGCACTCGGCAGCCCGTCCATAATTGTATATACCAGTGACCTAACCGTGGTTTTTTTTTCTTTCTTTATACATACATACTAGTTACGAGTATACTATCTCTTTATCAACCAGTCTATATATTAGCAGCAGACACAGTACAGTGCGGTAGTTCACGGCTGTGGCTACCTCTGTGTCGGCACTCGGCAGCCCGTCCATAATTGTATATACCACCTAACCGTGGTTTTTTTTCTTTCTTTATACATACATACTAGTTACGAGTATACTATCTCTTTATCAACCAGTCTATATATTAGCAGCAGACACAGTACAGTGCGGTAGTTCACGGCTGTGGCTACCTCTGTGTCGGCACTCGGCAGCCCGTCCATAATTGTATACTAGTATCCAATCCATCCATCTCCATTGTTTACCTGAGGTGCCTTTTAGTTGTGCCTATTAAAATATGGAGAACAAAAATGTTGAGGTTCCAAAATTAGGGAAAGATCAAGATCCACTTCCACCTCGTGCTGAAGCTGCTGCCACTAGTCATGGCCGAGACGATGAAATGCCAGCAACGTCGTCTGCCAAGGCCGATGCCCAATGGCATAGTACAGAGCATGTCAAAACCAAAACACCAAATATCAGTAAAAAAAGGACTCCAAAACCTAAAATAAAATTGTCGGAGGAGAAGCGTAAACTTGCCAATATGCCATTTACCACACGGAGTGGCAAGGAACGGCTGAGGCCCTGGCCTATGTTCATGGCTAGTGGTTCAGCTTCACATGAGGATGGAAGCACTCATCCTCTCGCTAGAAAAAAGAAAAGACTTAAGCTGGCAAAAGCACAGCAAAGAACTGTGCGTTCTTCGAAATCACAAATCCCCAAGGAGAGTCCAATTGTGTCGGTTGCGATGCCTGACCTTCCTCTTTTTTCTTTCATTTTTCTTTGCGTCATGTGCTGTTTGGGGAGTATTTTTTTGAAGGGCCATCCTGCCTGACACTGCAGTGCCACTCCTAGATGGGCCCGGTGTTTGTGTCGGCCACTAGGGTCGCTAATCTTACTCACACAGCTACCTCATTGCGCCTCTTTTTTTCTTTGCGTCATGTGCTGTTTGGGGAGGGTTTTTTGGAAGGGACATCCTGCGTGACACTGCAGTGCCACTCCTAGATGGGCCCGGTGTTTGTGTCGGCCACTAGGGTCGCTTATCTTACTCACACAGCGACCTCGGTGCAAATTTTAGGACTAAAAATAATATTGTGAGGTGTGAGGTATTCAGAATAGACTGAAAATGAGTGTAAATTATGGTTTTTGAGGTTAATAATACTTTGGGATCAAAATGACCCCCAAATTCTATGATTTAAGCTGTTTTTTAGTGTTTTTGGAAAAAAACACCCGAATCCAAAACACACCCGAATCCGACAAAAATAATTCGGTGAGGTTTTGCCAAAACGCGTTCGAACCCAAAACACGGCCGCGGAACCGAACCCAAAACCAAAACACAAAACCCGAAAAATTTCAGGCGCTCATCTCTAGCAGAAACATTTATTAATGTGATGCCTTTGTCAGCTACAGTTACTTAATAATAATATATTGGAAAGGAGAATATTTCTCGTACTCATTGGAAGATTTACTAAAAGACAATTTGGTTAAACTGCTGGTTTTAGGTATCAGCGATAGCATAAAGTGGTAAAATAGTAGTTTTTTTTTCAAACCACCACACAAACCAGATGCTCTATATCTGTAATAGGCAGGCTATAATGATGCTGCACAGGGCCGCCTTCAAGGGGTGTCCTGTGTACAGTTGTCCCGGGCCCGGCCACTCTGACAGAGTGGAGGGCCCGGGCTGCACACACAGCCAGCCGTGGATATTCCCGGCGGCAGCCGCCGCTGCAGACAGTAAGTCACAGTGACTCACTGTCTACAGCAGCGGTGGCCAGCAAGCGGCTCGATCCGCTCCCGGCCACCGCTGCCCGGCGCGCACTGACGTCTCCGGAGGCAGTGACTATCTGAAATTCGGCGCCGGCCCGTGTGCCAATCAGAGCTCGCGGACCGGCAGCTGAGGCTCCTGATTGGCTGCCGGACCGCGAGTTCTGATTGGCTCACGGGCCGGCGGCGAATTTAAGATAGACACCGCCGCTGGAGACGGAGGAGTAGGAGAGGCGCACGCTGCACTCTCCTCCTCACAGCAGCAGGTGAGAAGCGGAGGGGGGGGGCACTGTGGGGGCATGTGTATCGGCACTGGGGGCATATCTGCCACTGTGGGAGGCACTGTGGGGGCATGTGTATCAGCACTGGGGCCTGGGGGTATATCTGGCACTGTGGGAGACATGGTGGGCGCATGTGTATCAGCACTGGGGGCATATCTGGCACTGTGTGGGCATGTGTATCAGCACTGGGGGTATATCTGGCACTGTGGGAGGCACTGTGGGGGCATGTGTATCATCACTGGGGGCATATCTGGCACTGTGTGGGCATGTGTATCAGCACTGGGGGTATATCTGGCACTGTGTGGGCATGTGTATCAGCACTGGGGGTATATCTGGCACTGTGGGAGGCACTGTGGGGGCATGTGTATCAGCACTGGGGCCTGGGGGTATATCTGGCACTGTGGGAGACATGGTGGGCGCATGTGTATCAGCACTGGGGGCATATCTGGCACTGTGTGGGCATGTGTATCAGCACTGGGGGCATATCTGGCACTGTGGGAGGCACTGTGGGCGCATGTGTATCATCACTGGGGGCATATCTGGCTCTGTGGGGGCATGTGTATCTGCACTGAGGGCATATCTGGCACTGTGGGGGCATGTGTATCAGCACTGGGGGCATATCTGGCACTGTGGGGACATGTGTATCTGCACTGGGGGCATAGCTGGCACTGTGGGGGCATGTGTATCAGCACTGGGGGCATATCTGGCACTGTGGGGACATGTGTATCAGCACTGGGGGCATATCTGGCACTGTGGGAGGCACTGTGGGTGCATGTGTATCATCACTGGGGGCAAATCTGGCACTGTGGGGGCATGTGTATCAGCACTGGGGGCATAGCTGGCACTGTGGGGTTATATGTATCTGCACTGGGGACATATCTGGCGCTGGGGGGTTATATGTATCTGCACTGGGGACATATCTGGCACTGGGGACATGTGTATCTGCACTGGGGGCATATCTGGCACTGGGGACATGTGTATCTGCACTGGGGGCATATCTGGCACTGGGGACATGTGTATCTGCACTGGGGGCATATCTGGCACTGGGGACATGTGTATCTGCACTGGGGACATATCTGGCACTGGGGGCATGTGTATCTGCACTGGGGACATATCTGGCACTGGGGACATGTGTATCTGCACTGCGGGCATATCTGGCACTGGGGGGACATGTATACCTGGCACTGGGGGCATATCTGGCACTGGGGGGGACATGTGTATCTGGCACTGGGGGCATTTCTGGCACTGTGGGGGCATTTCTGTATCTGGCACTGGGAGGCAATGTATATCTGACACAGTGGGGGCATTTGTGTATCTGGCACTGTGGGGCAATGTCTATCTGGCACTGTGGGGCAATGTTTATCTGGCACTGTGGGGCAATGTTTATCTGGTACTGTGGGGCAACGTGTATCTGGCACTATTGGGGTCATATGTGTATCTGCCCTCTCCCCATATGTGTATCATGCCCAATTTTCATTGACCAAGCCCCATGTGGCATTTGGCCACACCTATTTTTTGGTGCGCTTGCCGAAGAGGGGGGCTGCCTATTTTTTGAGTCCCGGGCCCCACAATTTCTGGTGGCAGCACTGATGCTGCACTATATACACCAGTACTGGCACGTGTAAGCTCACCACTCCCCACCCGCACGGCTCCCAGCCAATGTGGGGAGTAGAGGACACCAGTAGCCACCAGCAGCTGGCCGGAGGGGTCTGGGCAAGGCCTGTCCAGAGTGTGGGAGGGGCGAGCACAGGACCCTGCCCCTCCGTTGGCGTGCAGTATATATAAAGCAGCTGAGCTGGTTATCTGCCTCCTCATCACCAGCATCATCTGCAGCCACAGCACCACCTCCTCCTCCTGCCACACAGATATTAGTATCTATGGGCTAGTTAGATGCAGCTATACTTTCACATGGATATTAGTAGTATCTAGAGATGAGCGCCTGAAATTTTTCGGGTTTTGTGTTTTGGTTTTGGGTTCGGTTCCGCGGCCGTGTTTTGGGTTCGAACGCGTTTTGGCAAAACCTCACCGAATTTTTTTTGTCGGATTCGGGTGTGTTTTGGATTCGGGTGTTTTTTTCAAAAAACACTAAAAAACAGCTTAAATCATAGAATTTGGGGGTCATTTTGATCCCAAAGTATTATTAACCTCAAAAACCATAATTTACACTCATTTTCAGTCTATTCTGAATACCTCACACCTCACAATATTATTTTTAGTCCTAAAATTTGCACCGAGGTCGCTGTGTGAGTAAGATAAGCGACCCTAGTGGCCGACACAAACACCGGGCCCATCTAGGAGTGGCACTGCAGTGTCACGCAGGATGTCCCTTCCAAAAAACCCTCCCCAAACAGCACATGACGCAAAGAAAAAAAGAGGCGCAATGAGGTAGCTGTGTGAGTAAGATTAGCGACCCTAGTGGCCGACACAAACACCGGGCCCATCTAGGAGTGGCACTGCAGTGTCACGCAGGATGGCCCTTCCAAAAAACCCTCCCCAAACAGCACATGACGCAAAGAAAAAAAGAGGCGCAATGAGGTAGCTGTGTGAGTAAGATTAGCGACCCTAGTGGCCGACACAAACACCGGGCCCATCTAGGAGTGGCACTGCAGTGTCACGCAGGATGTCCCTTCCAAAAAACCCTCCCCAAACAGCACATGACGCAAAGAAAAAAAGAGGCGCAATGAGGTAGCTGTGTGAGTAAGATTAGCGACCCTAGTGGCCGACACAAACACCGGGCCCATCTAGGAGTGGCACTGCAGTGTCACGCAGGATGTCCCTTCCAAAAAACCCTCCCCAAACAGCACATGACGCAAAGAAAAAAAGAGGCGCAATGAGGTAGCTGACTGTGTGAGTAAGATTAGCGACCCTAGTGGCCGACACAAACACCGGGCCCATCTAGGAGTGGCACTGCAGTGTCACGCAGGATGTCCCTTCCAAAAAACCCTCCCCAATCAGCACATGATGCAAAGAAAAAGAAAAGAAAAAAGAGGTGCAAGATGGAATTGTCCTTGGGCCCTCCCACCCACCCTTATGTTGTATAAACAAAACAGGACATGCACACTTTAACCAACCCATCATTTCAGTGACAGGGTCTGCCACACGACTGTGACTGATATGACGGGTTGGTTTGGACCCCCCCCAAAAAAGAAGCAATTAATCTCTCCTTGCACAAACTGGCTCTACAGAGGCAAGATGTCCACCTCATCTTCACCCTCCGATATATCACCGTGTACATCCCCCTCCTCACAGATTATCAATTCGTCCCCACTGGAATCCACCATCTCAGCTCCCTGTGTACTTTGTGGAGGCAATTGCTGCTGGTCAATGTCTCCGCGGAGGAATTGATTATAATTCATTTTAATGAACATCATCTTCTCCACATTTTCTGGATGTAACCTCGTACGCCGATTGCTGACAAGGTGAGCGGCGGCACTAAACACTCTTTCGGAGTACACACTTGTGGGAGGGCAACTTAGGTAGAATAAAGCCAGTTTGTGCAAGGGCCTCCAAATTGCCTCTTTTTCCTGCCAGTATAAGTACGGACTGTGTGACGTGCCTACTTGGATGCGGTCACTCATATAATCCTCCACCATTCTATCAATGTTGAGAGAATCATATGCAGTGACAGTAGACGACATGTCCGTAATCGTTGTCAGGTCCTTCAGTCCGGACCAGATGTCAGCATCAGCAGTCGCTCCAGACTGCCCTGCATCACCGCCAGCGGGTGGGCTCGGAATTCTGAGCCTTTTCCTCGCACCCCCAGTTGCGGGAGAATGTGAAGGAGGAGATGTTGACAGGTCGCGTTCCGCTTGACTTGACAATTTTGTCACCAGCAGGCCTTTCAACCCCAGCAGACCTGTGTCTGCCGGAAAGAGAGATCCAAGGTAGGCTTTAAATCTAGGATCGAGCACGGTGGCCAAAATGTAGTGCTCTGATTTCAACAGATTGACCACCCGTGAATCCTTGTTAAGCGAATTAAGGGCTGCATCCACAAGTCCCACATGCCTAGCGGAATCGCTCCCTTTTAGCTCCTTCTTCAATGCCTCCAGCTTCTTCTGCAAAAGCCTGATGAGGGGAATGACCTGACTCAGGCTGGCAGTGTCTGAACTGACTTCACGTGTGGCAAGTTCAAAGGGCATCAGAACCTTGCACAACGTTGAAATCATTCTCCACTGCACTTGAGACAGGTGCATTCCACCTACTATATCGTGCTCAATTGTATAGGCTTGAATGGCCTTTTGCTGCTCCTCCAACCTCTGAAGCATATAGAGGGTTGAATTCCACCTCGTTACCACTTCTTGCTTCAGATGATGGCAGGGCAGGTTCAGTAGTTTTTGGTGGTGCTCCAGTCTTCTGTACGTGGTGCCTGTACGCCGAAAGTGTCCCGCAATTTTTCTGGCCACCGACAGCATCTCTTGCACGCCCCTGTCGTTTTTTAAAAAATTCTGCACCACCAAATTCAAGGTATGTGCAAAACATGGGACGTGCTGGAATTTGCCCATATTTAATGCACACACAATATTGCTGGCGTTGTCCGATGCCACAAATCCACAGGAGAGTCCAATTGGGGTAAGCCATTCCGCGATGATCTTCCTCAGTTGCCGTAAGAGGTTTTCAGCTGTGTGCGTATTCTGGAAAGCGGTGATACAAAGCGTAGCCTGCCTAGGAAAGAGTTGGTGTTTGCGAGATGCTGCTACTGGTGCCGCCGCTGCTGTTCTTGCGGCGGGAGTCCATACATCTACCCAGTGGGCTGTCACAGTCATATAGTCCTGACCCTGCCCTGCTCCACTTGTCCACATGTCCGTGGTTAAGTGGACATTGGGTACAACTGCATTTTTTAGGACACTGGTGAGTCTTTTTCTGACGTCCGTGTACATTCTCGGTATCGCCTGCCTAGAGAAGTGGAACCTAGATGGTATTTGGTAACGGGGGCACACTGCCTCAATAAATTGTCTAGTTCCCTGTGAACTAACGGCGGATACCGGACGCACGTCTAACACCAACATAGTTGTCAAGGACTCAGTTATCCGCTTTGCAGTAGGATGACTGCTGTGATATTTCATCTTCCTCGCAAAGGACTGTTGAACAGTCAATTGCTTACTGGAAGTAGTACAAGTGGGCTTACGACTTCCCCTCTGGGATGACCATCGACTCCCAGCGGCAACAACAGCAGCGCCAGCAGCAGTAGGCGTTACACGCAAGGATGCATCGGAGGAATCCCAGGCAGGAGAGGACTCGTCAGAATTGCCAGTGACATGGCCTGCAGGACTATTGGCATTCCTGGGGAAGGAGGAAATTGACACTGAGGGAGTTGGTGGGGTGGTTTGCGTGAGCTTGGTTACAAGAGGAAGGGATTTACTGGTCAGTGGACTGCTTCCGCTGTCACCCAAAGTTTTTGAACTTGTCACTGACTTATTATGAATGCGCTGCAGGTGACGTATAAGGGAGGATGTTCCGAGGTGGTTAACGTCCTTACCCCTACTTATTACAGCTTGACAAAGGGAACACACGGCTTGACACCTGTTGTCCGCATTTCTGGTGAAATACCTCCACACCGAAGAGCTGATTTTTTTGGTATTTTCACCTGGCATGTCAACGGCCATATTCCTCCCACGGACAACAGGTGTCTCCCCGGGTGCCTGACTTAAACAAACCACCTCACCATCAGAATCCTCCTGGTCAATTTCCTCCCCAGCGCCAGCAACACCCATATCCTCCTCATCCTGGTGTACTTCAACACTGACATCTTCAATCTGACTATCAGGAACTGGACTGCGGGTGCTCCTTCCAGCACTTGCAGGGGGCGTGCAAATGGTGGAAGGCGCATGCTCTTCACGTCCAGTGTTGGGAAGGTCAGGCATCGCAACCGACACAATTGGACTCTCCTTGTGGATTTGGGATTTCGAAGAATGCACAGTTCTTTGCTGTGCTGCTTTTGCCAGCTTGAGTCTTTTCATTTTTCTAGCGAGAGGCTGAGTGCTTCCATCCTCATGTGAAGCTGAACCACTAGCCATGAACATAGGCCAGGGCCTCAGCCGTTCCTTGCCACTCCGTGTGGTAAATGGCATATTGGCAAGTTTACGCTTCTCCTCCGACAATTTTATTTTAGGTTTTGGAGTCCTTTTTTTACTGATATTTGGTGTTTTGGATTTGACATGCTCTGTACTATGACATTGGGCATCGGCCTTGGCAGACGACGTTGCTGGCATTTCATCGTCTCGGCCATGACTAGTGGCAGCAGCTTCAGCACGAGGTGGAAGTGGATCTTGATCTTTCCCTAATTTTGGAACCTCAACATTTTTGTTCTCCATATTTTAATAGGCACAACTAAAAGGCACCTCAGGTAAACAATGGAGATGGATGGATTGGATACTAGTATACAATTATGGACGGGCTGCCGAGTGCCGACACAGAGGTAGCCACAGCCGTGAACTACCGCACTGTACTGTGTCTGCTGCTAATATATAGACTGGTTGATAAAGAGATAGTATACTCGTAACTAGTATGTATGTATAAAGAAAGAAAAAAAAACCACGGTTAGGTGGTATATACAATTATGGACGGGCTGCCGAGTGCCGACACAGAGGTAGCCACAGCCGTGAACTACCGCACTGTACTGTGTCTGCTGCTAATATATAGACTGGTTGATAAAGAGATAGTATACTCGTAACTAGTATGTATGTATAAAGAAAGAAAAAAAAACCACGGTTAGGTGGTATATACAATTATGGACGGGCTGCCGAGTGCCGACACAGAGGTAGCCACAGCCGTGAACTACCGCACTGTACTGTGTCTGCTGCTAATATAGACTGGTTGATAAAGAGATAGTATACTCGTAACTAGTATGTATGTATAAAGAAAGAAAAAAAAACCACGGTTAGGTGGTATATACAATTATGGACGGGCTGCCGAGTGCCGACACAGAGGTAGCCACAGCCGTGAACTACCGCACTGTACTGTGTCTGCTGCTAATATATAGACTGGTTGATAAAGAGATAGTATACTCGTAACTAGTATGTATGTATAAAGAAAGAAAAAAAAACCACGGTTAGGTGGTATATACAATTATGGACGGGCTGCCGAGTGCCGACACAGAGGTAGCCACAGCCGTGAACTACCGCACTGTACTGTGTCTGCTGCTAATATATAGACTGGTTGATAAAGAGATAGTATACTCGTAACTAGTATGTATGTATAAAGAAAGAAAAAAAAACCACGGTTAGGTGGTATATACAATTATGGACGGGCTGCCGAGTGCCGACACAGAGGTAGCCACAGCCGTGAACTACCGCACTGTACTGTGTCTGCTGCTAATATATAGACTGGTTGATAAAGAGATAGTATACTCGTAACTAGTATGTATGTATAAAGAAAGAAAAAAAAACCACGGTTAGGTGGTATATACAATTATGGACGGGCTGCCGAGTGCCGACACAGAGGTAGCCACAGCCGTGAACTACCGCACTGTACTGTGTCTGCTGCTAATATAGACTGGTTGATAAAGAGATAGTATACTCGTAACTAGTATGTATGTATTTAGAAAGAAAAAAAAACCACGGTTAGGTGGTATATACAATTATGGACGGGCTGCCGAGTGCCGACACAGAGGTAGCCACAGCCGTGAACTACCGCACTGTACTGTGTCTGCTGCTAATATATAGACTGGTTGATAAAGAGATAGTATACTCGTAACTAGTATGTATGTATAAAGAAAGAAAAAAAAACCACGGTTAGGTGGTATATACAATTATGGACGGGCTGCCGAGTGCCGACACAGAGGTAGCCACAGCCGTGAACTACCGCACTGTACTGTGTCTGCTGCTAATATATAGACTGGTTGATAAAGAGATAGTATACTCGTAACTAGTATGTATGTATAAAGAAAGAAAAAAAAAACCACGGTTAGGTGGTATATACAATTATGGACGGGCTGCCGAGTGCCGACACAGAGGTAGCCACAGCCGTGAACTACCGCACTGTACTGTGTCTGCTGCTAATATATAGACTGGTTGATAAAGAGATAGTATACTCGTAACTAGTATGTATGTATAAAGAAAGAAAAAAAAACCACGGTTAGGTGGTATATACAATTATGGACGGGCTGCCGAGTGCCGACACAGAGGTAGCCACAGCCGTGAACTACCGCACTGTACTGTGTCTGCTGCTAATATATAGACTGGTTGATAAAGAGATAGTATACTCGTAACTAGTATGTATGTATAAAGAAAGAAAAAAAAACCACGGTTAGGTGGTATATACAATTATGGACGGGCTGCCGAGTGCCGACACAGAGGTAGCCACAGCCGTGAACTACCGCACTGTACTGTGTCTGTTGCTAATATAGACTGGTTGATAAAGAGATAGTATACTACTAATATTATATATACTGGTGGTCAGGTCACTGGTCACTAGTCACACTGGCAGTGGCACTCCTGCAGCAAAAGTGTGCACTGTTTAATTTTAATATAATATTATGTACTCCTGGCTCCTGCTATAACCTATAACTGGCACTGCAGTAGTGCTCCCCAGTCTCCCCCACAATTATAAGCTGTGTGAGCTGAGCAGTCAGACAGATATATAATATATATAGATGATGCAGCACACTGGCCTGAGCCTGAGCAGTGCACACAGATATGGTATGTGACTGACTGAGTCACTGTGTGTATCGCTTTTTTCAGGCAGAGAACGGATATATTAAATAAACTGCACTGTGTGTCTGGTGGTCACTCACTATATAATATATTATGTACTCCTGGCTCCTGCTATAACCTATAACTGGCACTGCAGTAGTGCTCCCCAGTCTCCCCCACAATTATAAGCTGTGTGAGCTGAGCAGTCAGACAGATATATATAATATTATATATAGATAATAGATGATGCAGCACACTGGCCTGAGCAGTGCACACAGATATGGTATGTGACTGAGTCACTGTGTGCTGTGTATCGCTTTTTTCAGGCAGAGAACGGATTATAAATAAAAGTGGTGGTCACTGGTCACTATCAGCAAAACTCTGCACTGTACTGAGTACTCCTAATGCTCCCCAAAATTAGTAAATCAAGTGTCTCTCTAATCTATTCTAAACGGAGAGGACGCCAGCCACGTCCTCTCCCTATCAATCTCAATGCACGTGTGAAAATGGCGGCGACGCGCGGCTCCTTATATAGAATCCGAGTCTCGCGATAGAATCCGAGCCTCGCGAGAATCCGACAGCGTCATGATGACGTTCGGGCGCGCTCGGGTTAACCGAGCAAGGCGGGAAGATCCGAGTCGCTCGGACCCGTGAAAAAAAACATGAAGTTCTGGCGGGTTCGGATTCAGAGAAACCGAACCCGCTCATCTCTAGTAGTATCTATGGGCTAGTTGGTTGCAGCTATACTGCCACAAGGATATTAGTATCTATGAGCTAGAGCAGTGATCTCCAACCCGTACTCGCAAGCTACCGGTAGCTCGCCGTAGTATTTTCGGTAGCTCAAAGAGTGCACGGGCTTGGGCAGTCACTGGCACTCCTTCTCCCTTCATTTTTAATATTGTGCCAGCCGTCAGCCAATCAGAGCTCATGGACCTGCAGTGGCTGCACCTGATTGGCTGCCAGACCGCGAGTTTTGATTGGCTCACTTATCGGCACCATATTTTAAATGCCCGCCGTCTCCGGAGACTCTGTCACCCTCACCACAGCCACTCTCTGGACTTCACAGGAGAGGCGCGTGCTGCGCTCTCCTCCCCTTCCGTCCCTCATACAGGAGGAGCAACACCGGCGGCAGTAGAAGAAGCCAGCAAGGGTTAGCACTGTGTGGGGCACTGTATCGAACACTGCGGGGAAAGGGGCATTTTATCTGGCGCTGCGGGGGGGGGGGGGGGCATTTTAAATGGCACTGCGGGGGGAATTGTATCTGGCACTGGTGGGGGCATTATTCGTGTATCTGGCACTGCTGGGGGCATTATTTGTGTATCTGGTACTGCTGGGAGGCATTGTTTGTATATCTGGCACTGCTGAGGGGCATTATTTGTGTATCTGGCACTGCTGGGGGCATTATTTGTGTATCTGGCACTGCTGGGGGCATTATTTGTGTATCTGGCACTGCTGGGAGGTATTGTTTGTATATCTGGCACTGCTGAGGGGTATTATTTGTGTATCTGGCACTGCTGGGGGCATTATTTGTGTATCTGGCACTGCTGGGAGGCATTATTTGTATATCTGGCACTGCTGAGGGGCATTATTTGTGTATCTGGCACTGCTGGGGGCATTATTTGTGTATCTGGCACTGCTGGGAGGCATTATTTGTGTATCTGGCACTGCTGAGGGGCATTATAAATAATATTTGTGTATCTGGCACTGCGGGGCAGGCATTATTTGTGTATCTGGCACTATGCGGAGGGGGGCATTACTTGTAGTTGTGAAGCCACACCCACTTTTGTGAGGCCACACCCACTTTCACAGGAATGCACGTGCATTGGGGGAGGGGGTAGCTCCTTCAGAGGTTTTATTTTCCGAAAGTAGCTCACACCCCAATTAAGGTTGGAGACCACTGAGCTAGATGGATGCAGCTATACTGCCACACGGATATTAGTATCTATCTATGGGCTAGATGGATGCAGCTATACTGCCACACGGATATTAGTATCTATGGGCTAGATGGATGCAGCTAATACTGCCACACGGATATTAGTATCTATGGGCTAGATGGATGCAGCTATACTGCCACACGGATATTCAGAGCCGGCCTTAGGCATAGGCAAACCAGGCAAATGCCTAGGGCATTTGGTATGCTTAGGGGCACCAGCAGCTCCTGCTGATTAAAATGATATGCGGCATGCCTATATTCTGTGTGTGACTGCGGCTGTATCTGCATACGAAATTAGATGGATACAGCTATACTGCCACATGGATATTAGTATCTATGGGCTAGATGGATGCAGCTATACTGCCACACGGATATTAGTATCTATCTATGGGCTAGATGGATACAGCTATACTGCCACACGGATATTAGTATCTATGGGCTAGATGGATGCAGCTATACTGCCACACGGATATTAGTATCTATGGGCTAGATGGATACAGCTATACTGCCACACGGATATTAGTATCTATGGGCTAGATGGATGCAGCTATACTGCCACACGGATATTAGTATCTATGAGTTAGATGGATACAGCTATACTGCCACACGGATATTAGTATCTATGGGCTAGATGGATGCAGCTATACTGCCACACGGATATTAGTATCTATGGGCTAGAATAGATGGATACAGCTATACTGCCACACGGATATTAGTATCTATGGGCTAGATGGATGCAGCTATACTGCCACACGGATATTAGTATCTATGAGTTAGATGGATACAGCTATACTGCCACACGGATATTAGTATCTATGAGCTAGATGGATGCAGCTATACTGCCACACGGATATTAGTATCTATGAGTTAGATGGATACAGCTATACTGCCACACGGATATTAGTATCTATGAGCTAGATGGATACAGCTATACTGCCACATGGATATTAGTATCTATGGGCTAGATGGATGCAGCTATACTGCCACACGGATATTAGTATCTATGGGCTAGATGGATGCAGCTATACTGCCACATGGATATTAGTATCTATGAGCTAGATGGATACAGCTATACTGCCACACATATATTAGTATCTATGGGCTAGATGGATGCAGCTATACTGCCACACGGATATTAGTATCTATGAGTTAGATGGATACAGCTATACTGCCACACATATATTAGTATCTATGGGCTAGATGGATACAGCTATACTGCCACACGGATATTAGTATCTATGGGCTAGATGGATGCAGCTATACTACCACACGGATATTAATATCTATGGGCTAGATGGATGCAGCTAATACTGCCACACGTATATTAATATCTATGGGCTAGATGGATGCAGCTATACTGCCACACGTATATTAATATCTATGGGCTAGATGGATGCAGCTAATACTGCCACACGGATATTAGTATCTATGGGCTAGATGGATACAGCTATACTGCCACACGGATATTAGTATCTATGGGCTAGATGGATGCAGCTATACTGCCACACGGATATTAGTATCTATGGGCTAAATGGATGCAGCTAATACTGCCACACGGATATTAGTATCTATGGGCTAGATGGATACAGCTATACTGCCACGGATATTAGTATCTATGGGCTAGATGGATGCAGCTATACTGCCACACGGATATTAGTATCTATGGGCTAGATGGATGCAGCTATACTGCCACACGGATATTAGTATCTATGAGTTAGATGGATACAGCTATACTGGCACACGGATATTAGTATCTATGAGCTAGATGGATGCAGCTATACTGCCACACGGATATTAGTATCTATCTATGGGCTAGATGGATACAGCTAATACTGCCACACGGATATTAGTATCTATGGGCTAGATGGATGCAGCTATACTGCCACACGGATATTAGTATCTATGGGCTAGATGGATGCAGCTATACTGCCACCCGGATATTAGTATCATACTATCTATGAGTTAGATGGATACAGCTATACTGCCACACGGATATTAGTATCTATGGGCTAGATGGATGCAGCTATACTGCCACACGGATATTAGTATCTATGGGCTAGATGGATGCAGCTATACTGCCACACGGATATTAGTATCTATGAGTTAGATGGATACAGCTATACTGCCACACGGATATTAGTATCTATGGGCTAGATGGATGCAGCTATACTGCCACACGGATATTAGTATCTATGGGCTAGATGGATACAGCTATACTGCCACACGGATATTAGTATCTATGGGCTAGATGGATGCAGCTATACTGCCACACGGATATTAGTATCTATGAGTTAGATGGATACAGCTATACTGCCACACGGATATTAGCATCTATGGGCTAGATGGATGCAGCTATACTGCCACACGGATATTAGTATCTATGGGCTAGATGGATGCAGCTATACTGCCACACGGATATTAGTATCTATGAGTTAGATGGATACAGCTATACTGCCACATGGATATTAGTATCTATGAGCTAGATGGATGCAGCTATACTGCCACACGGATATTAGTATCTATGGGCTAGATGGATGCAGCTATACTGCCACACGGATATTAGTATCTATGAGTTAGATGGATACAGCTATACTGCCACACGGATATTAGTATCTATGGGCTAGATGGATGCAGCTATACTGCCACACGGATATTAGTATCTATGGGCTAGATGGATGCAGCTATACTGCCACACGGATATTAGTATCTATGGACTAGATGGATACAGCTATACTGCCACATGGATATTAGTATCTATGGGCTAGATGGATGCAGCTATACTGCCACACATATATTAGTATCTATGGGCTAGATGGATGCAGCTAATACTGCCACACGGATATTAGTATCTATGGGCTAGATGGATACAGCTATACTGCCACACGGATATTAGTATCTATGGGCTAGATGGATGCAGCTAATACTGCCACACGGATATTAGTATCTATGGGCTAGATGGATGCAGCTATACTGCCACACGGATATTAGTATCTATGAGTTAGATGGATACAGCTATACTGCCACACGGATATTAGTATCTATGGGCTAGATGGATGCAGCTATACTGCCACACGGATATTAGTATCTATGGGCTAGATGGATGCAGCTATACTGCCACACGGATATTAGTATCTATGAGTTAGATGGATACAGCTATACTGCCACATGGATATTAGTATCTATGAGCTAGATGGATGCAGCTATACTGCCACACGGATATTAGTATCTATCTATGGGCTAGATGGATACAGCTATACTGCCACACGGATATTAGTATCTATGGGCTAGATGGATGCAGCTATACTGCCACACGGATATTAGTATCTATGAGTTAGATGGATACAGCTATACTGCCACACGGATATTAGTATCTATGAGCTAGATGGATGCAGCTATACTGCCACACGGATATTAGTATCTATGGGCTAGATGGATACAGCTATACTGCCACATGGATATTAGTATCTATGAGCTAGATGGATGCAGCTATACTGCCACACGGATATTAGTATCTATGGGCTAGATGGATGCAGCTATACTGCCACATGGATATTAGTATCTATGAGCTAGATGGATACAGCTATACTGCCACACATATATTAGTATCTATGGGCTAGATGGATGCAGCTGTACTGCCACACGGATATTAGTATCTATGAGTTAGATGGATACAGCTATACTGCCACACGGATATTAGTATCTATGGGCTAGATGGATACAGCTATACTGCCACACGGATATTAGTATCTATGGGCTAGATGGATGCAGCTATACTGCCACACGTATATTAGTATCTATGGGCTAGATGGATGCAGCTATACTGCCACACGTGACAGCTAAACATTATCACCGTATATGGCGGAAGTATGTTTCTTGGTGTGAGGCCAGGAATGCTCCTACGGAAGAATTCCATCTGGGCCGTTTCCTTCACTTCCTACAAACTGGAGTGAATTTGGGCCTAAAATTAGACTCCATTAAGGTTCAGATTTCGGCCCTATCCATTTTCTTTCAGAAGGAATTAGCTTCTCTCCCAGAGGTACAGAGTTATGTGAAGGGAGTGCTGCATATTCAGCCTCCTGTTGTACCTCCGGTGGTGCCGTGGGACCTTAACGTGGTGGTGAGTTTCCTTAAGTCGCACTGGTTTGAGCCACTTAAAATGAAAGGTGGTCATGTTGTTAACCTTGGCTTCGGCTAGGCGAGTGTAAAAAATTGACGGCTATGTCTCATAAAAGCCCCTATCTGGTTTTCCATATAGATAGTAGAGATGAGCGCCTGAAATTTTTCGGGTTTTGTGTTTTGGTTTTGGGTTCGGTTCCGCGGCCGTGTTTTGGGTTCGACCGCGTTTTGGCAAAACCTCACCGAATTTTTTTTGTCGGATTCGGGTGTGTTTTGGATTCGGGTGTTTTTTTCAAAAAACACTAAAAAACAGCTTAAATCATAGAATTTGGGGGTCATTTTGATCCCAAAGTATTATTAACCTCAAAAACCATAATTTACACTCATTTTCAGTCTATTCTGAATACCTCACACCTCACAATATTATTTTTAGTCCTAAAATTTGCACCGAGGTCGCTGTGTGAGTAAGATAAGCGACCCTAGTGGCCGACACAAACACCGGGCCCATCTAGGAGTGGCACTGCAGTGTCACGCAGGATGTCCCTTCCAAAAAACCCTCCCCAAACAGCACATGACGCAAAGAAAAAAAGAGGCGCAATGAGGTAGCTGTGTGAGTAAGATTAGCGACCCTAGTGGCCGACACAAACACCGGGCCCATCTAGGAGTGGCATTTTTGTTCTCCATATTTTAATAGGCACAACTAAAAGGCACGTCAGGTAAACAATGGAGATGGATGGATTGGATACTAGTATACAATTATGGACGGGCTGCCGAGTGCCGACACAGAGGTAGCCACAGCCGTGAACTACCGCACTGTACTGTGTCTGCTGCTAATATATAGACTGGTTGATAAAGAGATAGTATACTCGTAACTAGTATGTATGTATAAAGAAAGAAAAAAAAACCACGGTTAGGTGGTATATACAATTATGGACGGGCTGCCGAGTGCCGACACAGAGGTAGCCACAGCCGTGAACTACCGCACTGTACTGTGTCTGCTGCTAATATAGACTGGTTGATAAAGAGATAGTATACTACTAATATTATATACTGGTGGTCAGGTCACTGGTCACTAGTCACACTGGCAGTGGCACTCCTGCAGCAAAAGTGTGCACTGTTTAATTTTAATATAATATTATGTACTCCTGGCTCCTGCTATAACCTATAACTGGCACTGCAGTAGTGCTCCCCAGTCTCCCCCACAATTATAAGCTGTGTGAGCTGAGCAGTCAGACAGATATATAATATATATATAGATGATGCAGCACACTGGCCTGAGCCTGAGCAGTGCACACAGATATGGTATGTGACTGACTGAGTCACTGTGTGTATCGCTTTTTTCAGGCAGAGAACGGATATATTAAATAAACTGCACTGTGTGTCTGGTGGTCACTCACTATATAATATATTATGTACTCCTGGCTCCTGCTATAACCTATAACTGGCACTGCAGTAGTGCTCCCCAGTCTCCCCCACAATTATAAGCTGTGTGAGCTGAGCAGTCAGACAGATATATATAATATTATATATAGATAATAGATGATGCAGCACACTGGCCTGAGCCTGAGCAGTGCACACAGATATGGTATGTGACTGAGTCACTGTGTGCTGTGTATCGCTTTTTTCAGGCAGAGAACGGATTATAAATAAAAGTGGTGGTCACTGGTCACTATCAGCAAAACTCTGCACTGTACACTACTGAGTACTCCTAATGCTCCCCAAAATTAGTAAATCAAGTGTCTCTCTAATCTATTCTAATTCTAAACGGAGAGGACGCCAGCCACGTCCTCTCCCTATCAATCTCAATGCACGTGTGAAAATGGCGGCGACGCGGGCTCCTTATATAGAATCCGAGTCTCGCGATAGAATCCGAGCCTCGCGAGAATCCGACAGCGTCATGATGACGTTCGGGCGCGCTCGGGTTAACCGAGCAAGGCGGGAAGATCCGAGTCGCTCGGACCCGTGAAAAAAAACATGAAGTTCTGGCGGGTTCGGATTCAGAGAAACCGAACCCGCTCATCTCTAATAGATAGAGCGGAATTGCGGACCCGTCTTCAATTCTTGCAAAAGGTGGTGTCATCTTTTCATATGAACCAACCTATTGTGGTGCCTGTGGCTACGCGAGACTTGGAGGATTCCGAGTCCCTTGATGTAGTCAGGGTTTTGAAAATTTACGTGGCCAGAACGGCTAGAGTCAATAAAACAGAAGCACTGTTTGTCCTGTATGCAGCCAACAAGGTTGGCGCTCCTGCTTAAAAGCAGAATATTGCTCGCTGGATCTGTAACACGATTCAGCAGGCTCATTGTACGGCTGGATTGCCGTTACCAAAATCGGTAAAGGCCCATTCCACTAGGAAGGTGGGCTCTTCTTGGACGGCTGCCCGAGGGGTCTCGGCACTACAGCTGTGCCGAGCTGCTACTTGGTCGGGTTCAAACACCTATGCAAAGTTCTATAAGTTTGATACCCTGGCTGAGGAGGACCTCCTGTTTGCTCAATCGGTGCTGCAGAGTCATCCGCACTCTCCCGCCCGTTTGGGAACTTTGGTATAATCCCCATGGTCCTTTCTGAGTCCCCAGCATCCTCTAGGACGTAAGAGAAAATAAGATTTTAAACCTACCGGTAAATCTTTTTCTCGTAGTCCGTAGAGGATGCTGGGCGCCCGTCCCAAGTGCGGACTACTTCTGCAAGACTTGTATATAGTTTTGCTTACATAAGGATTATGTTATAGTTTTCATCGGTTTCGAACTGATGCTATGTTGTTTTCATACTGGTAAGTTATATGGTGTGAATGGTGTGGGCTGGTATGAATCTTGCCCTTGGATTAACAGACACTATTAGGAATGAACTGAACTGGCCTCCATCAAAGGTGAGATCTCACACATATCGAACCGCTTAGTGAACTTAGAAGACCAGGAGTCGACTGTCTCCTTTATGACTACTTTGAGAGACTCCATTCTTGCGCAATCTAAGTAATTCCGCACCTTGCAGATGAGACTGTCAGATATCGACAACAGAGGCAGGCGGAACAATATTCGAGTCCGTGGACTCCCGGAAGATGTCCCCCAATCTGGGCTTGTGGATGCTCTAACCAAACTATTCAACGAAATCTTGAATAAGGACTCGGATAACGTCATCACTTTCGATAGAGCCCATAGGGCCCTCAAGCCGAGGGGGCTCCCCTCTGATCGACCCCGTGATGTAATTTGCCGGCTCCACTATTTTTCACAAAAAGAAGAAATTATTTTCAAAGCCCGTCAACTGACCGAAATTGACTTCAACGGCTCTGAAATAAGTATTTATCAAGACCTCTCCTGGCACACACTCCAGCAACCGAAATTCTTAGAACCCCTTACGACCGAATTGCGGAAACGTCAATTACGTTATCGATGGGGTTTCTCCTTCAATCTCCAAGCTTGCTCTTTAGGAAAGTGGTTCACCTTGTCCTCCCACGCAGACCTCTCAGTGTTCTGCTCGTCATTAGGCCTGCCTCCACTGGACATTCCAGACTGGGAGTTCCATCTCCCTGACCTTCCTCTTCCGAAGTGGGCCTCCGGCTCACAACCATGGCATGAGGTCCGAAGTGCCAAGAAAAAAGCCCAACCCACCGCTTCCCCTTCCAAGAATGGACTGATATGAAGGACCTTCTTGCCTCGCATTGTGTGCCCCCTTTTTTCTTCATTTTTAGGTGTTTGCATTACTGTTATAATGTTGGAGGCTGAACTCCTCTTTAGCGAGGGCTCTCTCGTCTATCCTCGTTATATTGCTAATTACCAATTGATGTTTTGGCTAACTAACTAATTCATAACTTTTTTGTGGTTTTGATGGTGTCGGGGCGGTGGCTTTTCCTGCTGCCCCTGACACCCATCAATTGTTAATCTTTATGTAGGTTTTATGTGTCGGTTTCTATTATGTTTCCTCAACAGGTCTCCTGTTGTGGTCACTCCCTTTACCCCCTTCTTCCCGCCTTTGGCTAACTGCCGGTAGGGAGACTGAAAATTATCCATTTCGGTCTCTATCCTACGGGATTGTTACTGTTGTCGTTACATTGTTCTTGTAATTTTCTTTGTTATGTTATTTCTTCCGCTCTTTCTCCTTTTTTCTCTCTTTCTCTTTCACACCACTTTCAGATTTATGGAAGATCTCTCTACTATACCCCATCATGACTACTCCAGGGAAAATTAAGATACTATCCCTCAATACCCGTGGTCTCAACACACCGGAGAAGAGATCTAGTCTTCTGCGCCTACTGAGGTCTGAGAGGGTGGATGTAGCTTTGGTCCAGGAGACCCACTTTAAGGTTGGCATACGAAATCCTTCTCTTACCAATCGCTGTTATCCCTCAGCGTACTATAGCAATACCCCGGGTAGCAAATCCAAGGGAGTAGCAATTATGTTTTCCAGAGACTTACGTGTCACAGACGTTTCCATACATAGGGTGGTACCGGGACGACTTCTCCTCTTGAAATGTAAAATTTTTGAACAACTATACACTTTTGTAGTGATCTACGCCCCAAACCAGGCTCAACTATCTTTTTTCAAATCTCATTTGACCAGAATAGACTCCTTGTCCAAGGGGATAACTGTTTTGGGCGGTGACTTCAATTGGACAGTGGACCCCAGCACTGATACATCGTCTCAAACCTCTATGTTTCTGGCGTCTAAATATCGTCAGGTCAAGCGAATACTACACACACAACAATTAGCGGACTCCTGGAGGATTCTCAATCCCACAGGACGCGATTACTCCTTTTACTCACACCGCCATCGTGTTTATTCACGTATTGACTATTTGTTTCTAAGCCACAGACATCTTCCACTTCTTGTGGATGCTACCATCGGCTCTATAACCTGGTCTGACCACGCCCCTGTGACTATGGTCTTAGACCTCCCGCATAGCTCACATAAACAATGGACTTGGAGACTTAACGAATCTACTTTATGACATGTTTTGTAAAGATGCCTTGGATAAGGCTCTAAATGATTATATTGCAACCAATGTTACAGAGGATGTCTCCCATCTCACCATATGGGAGGCTCATAAGTGTGTTCTCCGGGGTAAACTAATACAACTGGGCACATATAAGAAAAAGCAAAAACAATCACTGATCTCAGACTTGCTACTCAATATTCATTCCCTGGAGACATCTCATAAACTATCATTGTCAGATGAGACCCGTGTGGAGTTGTCTGAGGCTCGCTCGCAGCTGAACAAACTCTTATCTGATAATATAATATTTTCCATTCGTAAATGTAAGCGGAAGTACTATCAATAGGGCAACAAACCAGGCCGCCTTTTGGCGCAAGCTATACGAGCTCAGCACTCGGCTTCTTTCATCTACTCTATGAAAGATTCTAAGGGTGTTTTAAAATTCAAATCGCCTGAAATAGGATCCTGTTTTGCCCAATTCTACACCTCGCTATATAATTTAGAAAACAACGCCCTGGGTAACGACCCTCATCTTCTGCTCCAAAAAACTAGAGACTACTTGAAATCCATTGCATATCCCACCCTCCCCCTCTCGACACTCACCTCATTAGAAGCTCCATTCACCTCTCAGGAAATAGAACTTGGCATCTCCTCTACGCCATCTGGGAAGAACCCTGGACCTGATGGTTTCACCATCGCGTACTACAAGGTGTTTAAAGATAAACTGATACCCCTGCTCCTTCAAGCGTTTAACTCAATTGCATCCGGCTCTCATTTCTCACGGGATTCCCTGGAGGACCATATTTCGGTGATACCAAAACAGAGCAAAGACCCATTGGTCTGCTCTAGTTAGAAACCCATTTCCCTCCTAAATGTAGCTTTCAAACTCTATGCGAAAATTTTGGCAAACAGATTGAATACATTGGTCCCCCTACTGGTCCATAATGACCAAGTCGGATTTGTTATGGGCCCATAACATCCCATAGCTCAACCCCTACTTTCTTACTTTCAACGGACGCCGAAATGGCATTTGATAGGGTTAGCTGGACTTTTATGAAATCGTTCTTAGAACATATAGGATTAGGCCCCTGTACACTTAATAGAATACTGGCCCTCTATAACTCCCCGACAGCTGGAGCTCATTTAAATGGCTCCCTATCCGACCCATTCCCTATTAGTAACGGAACTAGACAAGGCTGCCCACTATCTCCATTGATCTTTGTGCTGTGTATAGAGGCCCTGGCTAGAGCCTATCGGGCTTATCACGAAATTGGTGGATTCACCGTGGGGGATAATGAATATAAATTCGCCCTATTTGCCGATGACCTCTGATAAAGCTGATTGTTTACCTTAGAACACAAGCTATTTACTAATATCGTGAAGCCGTAATGGCCGCTGTCCCTCATGCACGTGCTACGCACTTCGTACGCTATTTGCGTAAAAAGACCTCGCACGTGGTACGCAAGTTACGTACACACGCTGCGCTGTGAGTACGGAGTACACACAGCGAGCGTACACACAGATAATAACCTTTTAAACCTTACACAGAGTATGCTTATACTGTAATTCTTAGTGTTGAGTGATAAAGCTAAATATTTATCGTATATAAAACACTTTAAGAGGTCTAAGAACACTGTACGCTATCTACGTAGGAAGTACCGTAAGGGTACGCAAGTTGCGTAGCGATCGCTCAACCGTAGTCGAGACGCTCAAGCGTCACGTTCGCTTACGGCCCAGAGATCACAGGCAGGCACGCTATTGGCTGCCGACTAACGTAATGATTTGCTATAGCGTAGCGGACGCTCGGGACCACGAGGAGATCACCAGCGGTGCAGACGCTCCCAACGTTAAACCTTTATATCTATACCTTTAACAATGAAATACACAGTAAACCTTAGTGTGGTGATAGAGTGTAAGTGCAACCTGGTGTAACCTGATTAACTACAAAGCTGCTTGAGCGTCACCGACGCTCAGGGAATACTTAACACTATAAGAAATACACAGATACCTGGGCTTAGGGTCCAAAACCTATTATATGTATTATGACTATTATACTTGCAAAAGAATCACAGTACAATGCATACACTACAATATAACATAGACTAACTAACCAGATAACTACCCAGGAAATACAATGCAATACAATACAATTACGTTTAAGGGAAAATAAGAGAGGAAAAGGAGAAGAGAGAGAGAGAAAGAAATGGCTTACAATAACATCAAGACAATATGATTGCAGAGAAAGCTTACACATGTGAGGAACAATCGCTGCGCAGTCAGTCAATGCTGAGAATCTTTGTTTAGAAAGTACTTGAGCTTACCCATGCTGCCTGTCCCTATATACACAACACCCAGCAACACAATTGTCCCTACAATGCCGCATGGGGCAGAAGCTAGACTCCATTTTGGGAAAACTCCACTTGATTCCAAAGACTACACCACATGGCTGGAAGGGGGAGGGGAAAATACCCGGCAGCAGCCATTTTAGATTTGCAGGCCCAAACACATGGCACTCTCTACTACACCACAATCACATAGCAGAAAACACAAGACTCCATTTATTCCAAAATGTCCAAGCCTCAAAACAATGCATATGTTCTGATTTTACAATTCCAAACAATCTAAATCACCTTTCACAATTTCAATCCAACTTCCTAGAACCATCTTATTAAATCTCCATAGGCAAACAAATACCACAAATGCTATGCTACAGGTTGTCTAATGTTCCACTTCATCACAGACTTCACAGGGCACAAACAAGTTACATTCACACAGCTGCGCAAGCCTCACCATCCCCAAGCCATTTGTTTCTCCAAACCAACCACTCTATGCTTACCCATCATTCCACAACTACCCCACCACAAAACACACATTTAAAACTACTCTATGCCAATAAGCCATGAGATATTGAGATTATGATACTTAGCCTTTTATGCCTGGCGATGATCCAGCCATGCTTCTGAGACCTCTGTTCTGAGTGCACCCACATCACATCTGCTCTCTGTGGCAACCAGCAACACTGACCCCAACCCCCCCCCAGACAGGAACTATCCTCCTGTGTGTCTGTTCCTAGGGGAGGGGTCTCTCTCTCTCCTTTGTATATGCTAATCAGGTTCAGCCCTGAAAATCTTAGTAAAGGATTTGCTTGATCGTCCATTGTTCCCAACAAAGTGATTTTAGCTTTTATACATTCAATCATATCTATCCGCTACAATGTCCCACAACTTAATAACAAGTATCAAATTAATCTACGCATTGAGCTGGTTGTTTTAATACCAAACATGATGTCTGGTGCTTGATATTATTATAATTATGTACTGTATGAAATAAGTGTCGAATCCATCTCCGTGCCATGTCCGAGCAAATGCGTGTGTTTCCATATATTGCTGTCCTCGCTGCGCATATTTGCAAGTATAGCGACTTAAATGTGTGTGGTTTGTATGCTCTCTCTATGTAATATTTTTTTTTGACTTTGACCGTCCACCCTTTGGCAGTCACCAATAACTGCCACTTCCTAAAACATTTCAAAAAGAGAAAAATATATGTCATATGTAAATACATTTCTATGATTGGGTAAGGGAGGAGAGAAGAAGGTGGGAAAAAGGTATGACCTAGTGAGATAGCAGAAGTATGTATGTATGAATCCATGTTTGGGGGGTCATGTATCATCGTGCCGTACGTGTTTTAAATCAAGCTTCGAGGTATTGCGAAGTATACATTTGAATTCCTTCTTATCCCGTATTAAGGGTCTGTGGATGGGCTGTCAAACTCTACCGAGCTCGTTTTGGCTTTTGGTTGCAACAAAATGGGGGAGCACATTTTAGTTGATGATACATGAATGGGGGAGGTATGTGGTTGCTGATATCTGTGCCTGTGTTCCCTATCGACTATGTGTGTCATTACCTGAGGGTTGTAGAGATGAAGATAAAGAACACTTATGGAAAATGCAGTGGTATTCTATGTCAGGTTAATGTACATCTGTCGGTTGAAGTTTTGTTCGGTATCAGTTGAAAGTCGTCTTCTTTGCGCTGTTTTGCCCATTAGGTGCGAGCAAAAAGCTTTGTCAATGCCAATAGATTTACAAAAAATGTTGGGCTAGCGTAAGTTTAAGAATTCTAGGGAAACTGGGGATCCATGGCAAAGTTCATCAAATGTCCGTATCTAAAGTGGTCAAAACTTCTTCTTTGGTCAATCCGTTGTCTGTATATCGTCTCGTCAAATTCCTCGTCCAAGTGGGTCTTGTTACCTTGGAGCAAACGGAAAAACAGGTGAAAGAAACGGACCGTATAATCGCATTTTCATTACATCATTGTTTCTATCGTTGGGTCATAGATCAAATCCAGGTTAATTACAGTTTCCTCACTCCTCAAACTCATCACTCTTGTACTTTGTTTGCACTTCATTAAAGCCTGACCGCATCTAAATATCAAGCCAATTGATATGACAACACCTAAGATACATAGGAGAAACTTCCCAACATCCATTATGACTCCTTGAGCCCAGTCTCCTAAACCGGAGAACCAATTTCGCGGGTTCAACCATGACACCCAACCAGTCAGCTCATTACCTACAGCAGCAAGAGTGAGATTGTGTTTTCGGCGAAATTCCCACTTCAATTGGAGAATATCGTCCATCTTTTGGTCTATGACCTCGACCGGATCCTCGGTGCTATTCGTAATATATGTGCAACATTTCACGCCGTATTGTGTTGCCAGTGTGACACAATATCCGCCTGTCACTGCTGTGAGGTAATTGAGAACCATTCTATGCTGTACCAGTTCTGTTTTGTAAGCCTGAAGTTCTCTTCCAGTATACCTAAACGTATCATCATACATTTCAGTGATATTATCTAACAAATTTGCGAGCGCCGATATGTATTTATAATTCAGCACTCCTCTAGCGGTGCGGGTGAAATCTAACGCGATTAAGAATTGAATCCCGGTGGATTCACTTATCAGATCAGAGGCCGGATGCTCTGTCTTCTCTATCAGGTGCCTTTTAACAACGTGCTCGTAATGGGTGTGAGTATAAGGAGCTTGGGCACCACGGTGTATGTCTTTCATTTTGCCATGTGATACAGTCATTACTTCAGGCAGTACTTTTCCAATATAACACAATCCTTCAGAGTTTGGGGCAAACCACTTGTACGCCTTTCTCCCGCATATGAAATATGCATCATCGGGGAGAACATATGGGACGGAGTAGGACATAACCATATTACACACCTTCCATGTGAAATCTCCTAACCCTAATTCTTCCATCTGCTTAGTACACGTATCAGGTTGTACGATATGTGCACAGTATCCTGGTGATACCTCTCCAACTCTAGTAATCCTATTTCCTAAGGTATACCTATACCGGAAAGATTTTCCTCTACCGGCTATGTGGCGTACAAGCTCTGTATCTGTAGGCATTCTATCTGCTCTATGCGAAAAGGTCATGGTTTGGTTACTCCATGACACTTCCCAATTTCCCGGCTTTCGGGGATTGGAGATGTTGAAACATAATAGGGACCTATCCACATGGTATTGGTGGAGCTTCAAACTAGGAGGGCTGGAGATATTAAACCTCCGGTCCACCGGTCTCCCACCATTTAACTCAAGTACCTCCCCTAACGTTAAAGGAAATGGTACTAGCCCTGATTTTCTGTGACCTTGAGGTACTTGAGAGCATACCCAACAATCTGTTTTATTAAGCACACTACCCACTAAAGAGTGATAGTCACTCAAGGGATGCCGGTCCATATGGATATTAAAACTGGATTGGCATTTCTTAATACACCCATCCTCAATGACATTATCACA